>NW_015506796.1:80854-95764 GCF_001515645.1 Sinocyclocheilus grahami
TAGGACCCTGGTGGTTTAGTTTGTAGTAATGTTTGTACATGTTGTTAAAGATATTGAATCTCAGGGGGAAAAAATTATTTCAATTGTGATTTTTGGTTTATAAATGCATCAGAAGTTAATTACAAAGTGTGTAATACCTGCTTTGAGTTAACCATTTTAAATGTAAATATAAATAAATATAAATATAAATATAAATGAAAAGTGTATTTCAGTCTTTAAACAACTGAAAAAGTGGAGTACCTTAAGTCTTAGTTTCTTGAAATATACTGTATATTGATTAGCCCCCTTAAGTTTAACTAGCTCGTTATCAGGTATAATAAAGATGGAATCAAATTAAATCAGCATTTGCAGTCACTAAATTACGGCCAGATATTTAAAAGTTTGTAGAGTGGCAAGACACAAGACTCAAGAACGATTCAAGAATGCATATTTATATACTGTATATACTCATTTTTGCAATAACACAATACAACATCATAATAAAAGACCCCCTTTTCCATCAGTTGCTGCATGGACAGAAAGGCTTCAACTCCTGAGAGCGATTAAAAAAAGAGAGAGAGAGGGAGGTAGATTTAAATAAGAAACATTTGCTTTAACATGTTTAACTCTGTAATATATATTTCTGATTGAACAAGTATGCACTGTTGGGGTTGTAGAGAGAGAGAGAAAACCAAACAGAATAATCAGGTTACTGACATCTAACTCCAAACTCCAAATTTAAGTATATAAGAGCAAAACCCACAAACTGAATGTTCTCTCTTCTTTCCTTAATTGTTTGTCAATCCGGTAACGCTTTCTATGAAGCCTGTATTTATAATACATTATAAGGGTTTTCTTAAGGCATTATAATTAATGCATAAAGCATTATAAAAAAAAACTTAATATGTTGTATCATCTCATAAATAATCATAACATTTATAATACATTATAATACTTACGCATTTGTGGTTATAACTTTTAAGAGTATGATTACCTATAGCTTTTATCATCTTTTTAAGTTTAATTAATGTGCTGGCTAGATTTACTTACTGCAGTCATTATGTCAACAAGGTTTCGCTTAATTAAAGCATGGCCACGAATTAAGAACATCGTAATAATCAATAAAACTAGCAATCGGGAATTCATTATTATTTCTTAGCAGTTTTAATGTTGGCTACGTAAACTTTGCATCGTTTTAAGGTTATAAAATAGAACTTGTAAGGTCAAAAATTATCAAAGACTTCTGCTTTCCTGTCCCAAACCTATCTTCAGTAACAAAAGGGCCATTTGGAATTCCTGAAGGCACAGAGGTGCTGATAGTGATCAATGCCTGTAGGCCAACATGTGTATACACCGGGGGTCTGCTAATTGTCACACCTTTTGCCCAGTGGGTGAAGTTATAATCTGCTGATTGGTCAGTTTGAATGTCTCACATTTGGTTTTTAGTCACATGGTCAAGGAAGGGATAAAAGAGGACTGTAACTGTTGCTCTGTCTCTTTTCTTGGCTGGCTCTCTTCTTGGGTCTCTGCCCTCTCTCCCTCTTTTTCTTCCTCCCTCTATCTCTTTCTCTCAGGTAATATTTTACATGTTGGGTACAATTAACTATGCTTTACCATCCTTCATCTATTTTGTAACCAATTCAAGTGTAACCATAACAAAATATTGTTATTAAACCATTTCAATTATTAATTATGTGCTAACTAGTCTTGATTCAAGGTTAATCTTAAAGTGCTACCTATTGCAATACAATAGTCACACAATAGCAACGCTCTCCCACATATGTAGCTATTCTAACTGCGCTTATTTCCGTCGTTGGTATAAGTGGCAGTGGGTGGTAATAGACTAGAAATGTACAGTTTTATACCATCGTGCTGATAACGTTTCTTTAGTCATTCGGCAATCCTACAGCCTGAACCACCGTAGGAAAACCATCCTTACAAACTTAATTGAAAATCTGTAAAGTTACTCACTCATGTCGTCCATCTTTAGTGATCCAATTCGGTAGGTGGCGCTGTTACAAAAGAATAGGGTCCTAGAACTGTGGTCCTGAAACTGCAGCCTCCGGTTGTGCAGGAACATACTATTGGCTTTTCCAAGAGCCTGCTCGATTGGCCAGATGGCCCAGTCTGTTGTGATTGGTCTACTGCTTACAATGCAAGTCCGAAACAAACGACCATTACCATATCTGATTCAGCTCCGTATGTTTCCTAAAGCTCAGCGATTGTACACACTGTAAAGACAGTAATGATGGCGTCGATTTTACCATATCAATCTGGGCACGAGTCCGATGATGAAACAGAAGAAATAGTTATTCAACCCATGAACCTCCATCACAAGAACGACTTGAGTTTCTCAGTGATACACTACCCAGTTTGAGGAACATTATGAGATGTAATTCCTCCCTATCAGCATTAACATATGTATGTCCATCAACAAACCGATGTGTATTTCTAATTTATTGCGGCGCACATGTGGTAACTCTATTTTTAACTGTATCAATAACGGTGCATACGTTAGCCCAGCACTAACGTGAATGACTGATTTAACCAGGGCCGTTGTTAGTGGGGTGAAAGGTGGTGACGACTATAGGGGCCCACGGCTGTGGAGGCCCCCCCGGCTATTTCAACCGACTGCCTGAGGCCAGCCTAAAAAGAAGCTCCGGCCAGTTGACGGGCCACTGCTACGCGTCATCACAAAAGCTTATTATTTGCACGTTTTTAAGCCTTGCCAATTTAAACATTCAAGAGATTTTAAAGCATTCAAGCACAAGATGTGAGAACTCAACTGACCTATCGGTAAGCCCCTCCCCTGGAACGCAAATGAGCCAATGGCAGTCGAGTATCATTTGCACGGGGAGCGGAACTCACATCTGTTTCAGCGCCATAGAGAAACATTTGAAGATCCGAAGCTCACATCATTTTTATGGGGTTTATGCTTCAAAAATGGAAAAACTATGTGCCTGGGGAACTTGTAACACTGATTCCAGGTATCCTGAGAGGATGGGTAATGGAATTTATTTTATTATATTTCCTAAACCCAAACAAAACGGATCAAATTGTCCCAAAACATTCACCCCCAATCCCAATGAAGACAAAACCGTTCGTTTTCTGGTTTTTATACTCTCAAGTTACAATTTTCATATGCTCAAGCAGAACGTTAATGTCATCTGGTGCTTTAGCAAGGTATCTGTGGCTAAAACTAGCTAACGTTAAAGTTAGTGAGTACAAACCTAGCGGACTGTTCTCGCGTCTTGTACAGTGCAGGGCAAAAACACATAAATGAAGGTCTACATTTCACTGTCTCTTCATATTAAACTGGTTAAATGTAAATTAATTTAATCGTACCCTGCGATACATGAACAGTGTTCATCCGGGATGTTATCTGCGATCGTGAAGAAAGTAACACGAGGCTTCTACCGCTTGCACTTGCAGTGATCTGTAAACCCTCGCTTCCAAATTAATACCCACAATATTTATTTTAAAATCTTTTACATATCCCTCCATGGCATATTTAAGTCCCACTTGAATGGTGGTCCTTCTGTGTCCAAAATTTATTTTAAAAAAAGATATAGGGATACGTTTTTCACACTGACAGCTCTCACTGTAAGACAGTTAGCAACTCCGTTTGTTTGTCCAAGTTCGCAACAGTAACTAAGGGGGGCTGGGCTTACTGGTAGGTCAATTGAGCGCACATTGCACACGCAGAGAGACGCGTCTCACAGCCCTTGAACACCGAATTGAGTTTGGCCTCTTCTTGCTCTTGAACCAATAAATACATAAATACAAAATTCTGTCGAAATACCTATCTTGGTGAGTATCCTCGGTTATGTCTTAAGTGAATGTAAACAGTTTATAAATAACTATTACCGTTAAATAACTAACCGCGCATTTATATTAATAAGCCATAAATCATAATAATGAGCCTTTAATTTATATATAATGCATAGCATAATCAGCGCTCAAGCGCACGCATAAAGCTTGCCACAACGCACCGGCAAAAGTAATGATTATGAGTGTGTCATCTCCGCAGTAGTGGACGCACCTATATGCATGTTTCATACTGATTACATAATCTGAGAATATTTATTTTCTATTTGAATTGGTTTGTGTAACAATGTCAATGTCTTGAGAAGGAAGAGGACGGGGACGGGGACGGGGACGGCTGCTGAGGTTTTTATTCAGCTTCAAACAAAGTAAAGCAGAACGTCGCGCTACCAGCGCTCAATATAGCGCAAGCGCAGGGCTCTCCGCAGTCAGTCTCTCTGCCTCACAGCTCTTTCCTGGGCCTCTTTATGCGGTCTCTCCACGCCAATTACTGGAACCAGACACAGGTGTTCGTCATTTGCATTTGACCCACTTACTCACCGCTCGTCTCCCAGCTCTCTCTCCCGCTGCAGACCTCGCTGATCCACGCCCCCCTCGCCACAGTTTGTTTAAAAGTAGACATTCTAGCATTCTACAATTCTCGTGTCTGTGAGGCACGTATATGCTGAGTTTCTATATTTAATTTATACAGTGAACGCATGTAGTGTAGATACCTTTTTGCAGTTACCAGTACTTCTAGACTCCTTTACATGAAGAGTCTGAAGAGAGGAACTCGGGGCTGGTACGACTGCAGAAGACTCTGAACTGCAGGGGAACAAATCTGAAGTGGGTCCAGGAGGAGTTCCCAGTGTTGGGATTGGCACAGTCATTAATGGAGTGCATCCTAGAACAAAATAACTTTTTATAGCATTTGATTTGAAGCAATCATTTACCCAAATAAAAAACTTTACACAGGTTACCATTTTTTAAAAGTGTCAGAGTTTCCAAAAGAACACTTGATTTCTCTCAGTTCTGCAAGTATTTCAGATTTTGAACATTAAATCCACTGTCACTGTTTCTAGATGTTACTGCCTCCCTGTTTGATCACTAGAAAGGTAAAAAGTTGTTAGCACAGTTTGTATGTAGTTCTTAAAGGTGTAATTCACCGAAAAATGAAAATTTGCTGAAAATGTATTCACTCTCAGGCCATCAAAGATGTTTGAGTTTGAACAGATTTGGATAAATTTAGCATTATATCACTTATATTCTTATATTTTCTTACAAACACACAGCTTTTCACTTCACAAGACATTAATTGATGGCCTGGAATTGGTGAATTATTTGTGAATGAATGTGATGTTTTTATCAGCTGTTTGGACTCCCATTCTGACGGCACCCATTTACTGCATAGGATCCATTGGTGAGCAAGTCATGTAATGCTA
Organism: Sinocyclocheilus grahami; assembly: GCF_001515645.1. NCBI lineage: Eukaryota > Metazoa > Chordata > Actinopteri > Cypriniformes > Cyprinidae > Sinocyclocheilus > Sinocyclocheilus grahami. The sequence continues at coordinate 86,080 of NW_015506796.1, forward strand.
AATTTCTCCCAAACTGTTCTGATAAAGAAACAATCTCATCTACATCTTGGATGGCCTGAGGGTGAGAACATTTTCAGGAAATGTTCATTTTTGGGTGAACTATTCTATTAAAATAAATGAAAAGTCAATCCTTGCTTTTACTAATTGCACAAGTTAATTTTAAGTTTCTACAATTTGAAGCAAGAGATAAAGGCTTTACAGCATCACATATACAGGTATGTCACTTTGTAGAAATAATCTTACTTTTTCTTGATTATACTGGTGTAGAAAAGATCTGGCTCTTATCCTGTTTATGGTCTTTGCAGCTACCTGTTTGTTGACATACTGTAGAGAATTATAAAATTACAAATATAATCTTCAAATTAGCTGCAAGTGGCAATCATCTGGGTATAAACACCAATAGCTTATGTACTGTAGACAGCAAGCTATTCATGATGCAGGTCGGGGTACTCCAAGAGCCAAGAGGGCCGCATTAAAACCACATAAAATGCAAATTGCCACAAATTACAACTTGGATAATAAGACTTTTATTTAGGCCTACTTGAGACCATATTTGTAGTATTAAGAAGTGCAAATAATTATCTAGCTAAGTCTTACCAGTCCTTCAATGGTTGTCCTATTTAAAGTGTCACTGAACATGAAAAAAGGCATTAAAAATGGATTAATAGTTTGTTATTAGTAGTAATTTTGTATTCTTTTGCTTTGAATTCTTATTGCAAAAATGCATTCATATGTATGCCAAAATGCATACAGAAAAACATTATTGAGCAAATAAACTTAACAAGAACTGATCAAACGAAGTCCTTATTTCTAATGAAAGTGCAAGTAATTTCAGGTCTGGCTGTTGCTTATTTTTATACTTTTTATACTCCATTGCATCTTTTTAATACTTTTTATAGTGCGTATTTATACTCAGGCTCGCTTTACAAAGGTTCCATTATTATTATTATTGTTATTATTGTGAATTATTACCTGGCTATACTTTGGAATCTGGTCAGAAACCATATATATATATTTTTAATTCAGTCACAGTCTAGCGAATCCTCTAATTATAACCAACGTTGTGAACACGACAAATAAGATATTGAACTCAATTAATGCTGCCTTCAAATGCTCTCGGAATTATTGTAAATACGAGTTTCCTAGGTAAAAATAAACGTCCTCCTATTTCAAATGCGTGACTTGAATGCGTTGAGCTCATAACTACGATTTCAGAAGTGGGAATTATGAAATTTCCGATAGCACGTGATGGCAGCATGAGTGACGACAGCTCTGTAATGGGACCACTCTCTGCTTGCTTTCTGTTTATAACACATTGACATTAGGGCTAGGTGGTATGACGATATATCGTTACCACGGAATAAATGTCTATCGTTAGAGACTTTGCTATCTCGTAAATATCTCAGTATTTAAATATATATAACAAATATTGCACTATTGACACTTCAGAGTGATGAAATGCATGAATGATATCATAAAAATCTTATTTAAAGATAAAATTACTATATCATAATATATCGTTAGGCTATATAAAATTAATTACTCATGTTGTGATATAAGATTTTGGTCATATCGCCCAGCCCTAATTGACATTAAGAATAAAAGTTTTGTTTGTCATGCTGCTAAGAGGATCATTGGCCACTTATACACTGCAAAGTTTCAGGAGTGTCAACTGCATTAAATGATGCAGAAATAAAGTTATTTCATTTTTAACATGAAATACTGTTATTTCATTACAGTCTCACACATTTGATAGAGTGTGCAAACACAGGTGCTCGACACATGCGCACTATAAAGATTCATTCTTGCCCAGTCTCTGCGCTTTTTCGCTACAAAAGTTACGATAAAAATTAGTCATGGTAATTTTGAATGCCAATTATAATAAAAATACATTCATATTTAGCATGACGCGGGCCACAAATGTAATGCTGGCGGGCCGGATGTGGCCCACGGGCCACCTGTTGAGTACCCCTGATGTAGGTAATACTTAAACACATATTAGCTTAGGTAATCAGAATGAACCACTTGTATACTTAATAATAAAACCCAATTATCACATCATCTAAAAAACACTCATTGTTAACACTTATTAACTAAATAAGTGTCTATATATAAATTAATTTTGAAAAAATATGTTAAATTATTAACGCATTTAAAGCACCCCGCCCTGGGCCAGACCTGTACATCAGCTTAATCAGCATGCAATTGATGCAGGGCAACAAATGATTGTGTGAAAAATCCAGTTAAAACACTGAAAAATGCTACTAAAATTAGATACGAGGGCAAAAAAACAAAAATGTGCCGTATTGGGTTTGACATATTTCTATCAGTTTAGCAATTTTACATGAGCAAGAGTCCTGTTTTTTTTATTATCTACATGATTTCAAATGTGATACTGATTATATACATTTTAATAAACACATTAATCAGGGTTTCCCATACATTGATTTATTTGTGGCGGGCCGCCAAAATATCAAAACTGACCACCACAAATTGATTTTCCAAAAGGCTTTGACTTCGTTGAATAAACATGAGCACTGCACGTTTAAAAATGAAAAACCGGTGCGGGAGTTTTTTTTATATAACTGTATTTCAGAAGGAAACCGACTGTCTTCAGAAAATGTTCGATGTCATTTTCATTTAATCTTGCCTGTAATGCCTGATAAAGCAGCGTTTGTGAGCTCAGCGCTGCTGGTACAGCCGTTACCGGAGAAACCTCCATCTCTCCCACACTAAAAGTGCCTCCTGCTGGCAGAAAATTAATTTGCATATATATATATGCTAATATATATATATGGGGCGGTGGAGTGCCGCCACAAATAGAGTGTAAGGCTGTGGGAAACACTGCATTAATATTGTGTCAGATTGTTGTTTTGACACAATATTGTCTGAAATTACCACCACATACACCAAAATCCTAAATTACTCATATTCCACACTGCTGGAGCTCTCCGACAGTATTCGGCGGTATTTTTTGCGCTGCCCTCTTCCTAATTTTTCTCCATTTCCTTCAGGCCCTGTCCTGTTGATGACCTGATTTAGCTGCTTCAGCATCGCAGATCTAGTTCCTTAAATTATAAATAGTAATAATTATCAAAGCTTGCATCAATTTTATCACAGCACAGACATATTACAAGCACATAACGTTACTTATCAATGTTTAAAATTTTTGCAGGGCTTGACTCATCTTCGTATGAAACGTCACATATACAACCAATTTCACAGCAGCCATGTATAATTTTATTGGTTGGAAGCACATCCCATTTTGGGGGATCTTCGATCCATTGTATCAGCATGAACCTCATTTTCTAAATAGGATTTTTTTTTAAATCTTAAATTCTTCAGCATCAATATTCTGTCAATCAGATAACTGAGATGTCGGCATAGCAAAAAACGTGTTAATCTAATAGTATATGGTTTCATTCAGGGCCGAACTGGGACGCAAATTCAAACCGGGAAATCTCACACTCATCCAGGGCACACAGAAAAAGGGGGCCAAAATCATACCTTTTTGGGTACAACAGCTTGACACTGTATCAGTACTCTTAAAAGGACATCTTCGTGACTTTTTAACCCCTAATAGGAACAGGTCTACCTATTAGGGGTAAAAAAATGAACAAATATGTCCTTTTAAGGGTAGTGCTCCAGGGACAAGCTGTTGTCCCCCAAAATGTTGGCCGCCTTTTTCTGTATATAGCCTATACATCCACAACAATTTCTGAAACCACAAGTCCATGGAAAATAATTAAAGGTTCTCTCTTTCACTGCACCTTCACTTCCCTTTTCCTTTTTACCCAATATCTCTGCCCCTCCCCCCATCAATCCTGCATTTATTTGATCCAAAGTACAACAAGAGCAGTAATATTGAGAAATAATTTTACTATTTAAAACAACTGTTTTCAATTGGGCCACACAGAAAAAGGGGGCCAAAATCATACCTTTTTGGGTACAACAGCTTGACACTGTATCAGTACTCTTAAAAGGACATCTTCGTGACTTTTTAACCCCTAATAGGAACAGGTCTACCTATTAGGGGTAAAAAAAATGAACAAATATGTCCTTTTAAGGGTAGTGCTCCAGGGACAAGCTGTTGTACCCCAAAATGTTGGCCGCCTTTTTCTGTATATAGCCTATACATCCACAACAATTTCTGAAACCACAAGTCCATGGAAAATAATTAAAGGTTCTCTCTTTCACTGCACCTTCACTTCCCTTTTCCTTTTTACCCAATATCTCTGCCCCTCCCCCCATCAATCCTGCATTTATTTGATCCAAAGTACAACAAGAGCAGTAATATTGAGAAATAATTTTACTATTTAAAACAACTGTTTTCAATTGGGATATATTTTAAAATGTAATTTATTTCTGTGATCAAAAAGCTGAATTTTCAGCATCAGCACTGCAGATTTCAGTGTCACATGATCCTTCAGAAATCATTCTAATATGCTCATTTGCTGTTCAAGAAACATATTTGTTGTTGTTATTATTATTATTATCAATATTTAAAACAGTTTTTGGGGGAGGGGATCATAGAAATTAATACTTTTATTTAGCAAGGATGCTCAGTGTTTCCCCTGCCATTATATTAGCCCCCCCAACGCGGAAGGTCAAGTTAATTTTATTTAATTATAGTTTCTCTATAGCGCCAGATCACAACAGAAGTCATTTAAAGTTACCTTTCCTATAGAACAGGTATATACCTTGTTCTTTTATTAAGCAAACTAAATAACCTTATGTTATTTATCTTATTTACACGACAGCATGTCATTTTGGTCTCTATTTTGGTCGCTTCCGGTGATATTAACCGCTGCCGTCTCACTAATGAGGACATAAATACATGAACAACATCTCCAGTACTGCTCTGAGAGTCAGTTCATGAGCATTTGACCGTTTCATTTGAGTAAAACTATCCTCATATCATATACACACAGAAATGTAAAGGCAACCCGTCAAAATAAAAGTTCGGTTTAACTTGAGGGCATTGGCAGAAATATATTACTATTGTTATAAATAAATAACAGGCAGCTACTACTACTAAAATTATTAAAACCTTATTTTTAAGGAATAAGCATTCAATATTTCTTCAATGTTTTAATTGTAATATTAAATGACCTTTGAATTGGTTTAATTTTCATTACTTAAAAGATAGATTAAATGAATGTTTTATGCCTTAAAACAAAATGTAAATACACATCACAGAATTTCTGAGCAAAAAATCATAAGGCTATTGTAAGAATAAATGAAACTTGTTTTATGCTTTCAAATAATTAGACATGCTAAAACAGAATTTGGTTACAATAAAACATAAGGTTGGAAAAATAAGACATTTCATAGGGCTCTAAACATGTAATATTTGTTAAACTTTTAATGAATTGATGTTAAATTGTGTAAATTTCATGATTTTAATTAATTAGACATGCTTTTTGATTAATAAAATGTAATTTAACCATTAAAAAGGAGTCCAGAAAAAAAAGAAGAAAAAAAATGGAACCCCAAAAAGCCGTAAACCTAGGTGAAACACTGGATGCTTTAAATTGATCAAAAGTGATGATAAAGACATTAATAATGTTACAAAAGATTTCTATTTCAGATAAATGCTGTTCTTCTGAACTTTCTATTCAACAAAGTAACCCTGTTTTCAACGTAATAAAAATTATTCAACAAAGTAACCCTGTTTTCAATGTAATAAAAATAATAAATGTTTTTTGAGCAGCAAATCAGCATATAGAGTGGGGGAACTATGACGTCAGAACCCGGACGAGTAATTCGCCGCGGCTTCCTTCGAGATTTTCCTATGGGGTTTTTCAATTTATGAGTAAAATAAAGCCTGTGGTAAACATAACTTGATAATACTTCTATGTTTTGTTCTACAACGTAAATTACACACATCCATACCCAAAACAAAAATTTTGAAGCAGTTATGTTAATTTTTGAAAACGTATGTTTTTAATAAGTAACTAGATAAGAAAGTTTGGGCTGTGAGTGTGTGCAGTTTACACTGTAGAACAAAATGTAGAAGTATCGTCAAGTTATGTTTACCACAGGCTTTATTTTACTCATAAATTGAAAAACCCCATTATAAAAATCTAAAATCTATAGGAAAATCTCGAAGGAACCCACGGCGAATTACTTTTCCGGGTTCTGACGTCATAGTTCCCCCACTCTATTAGAATGATTTCTGAAGGATCGACGGAGGATCCAAGATGGCGTCCTGCTAAGTCTGCTTATATAGTGCTCCGCTGACAAATCTGCTTTTAACAGCTAAACTACTCTTTATATAATCGTGCTACACATATAAGAATCTATATTTATTTTACTGTGAAGTTACCTCTCAAAACTTTGAAAATGAAATCAGCAGCAGATAAAAGAAAAGGAGGAGAGACACTGCGTGTGTATCTAGTATCGTGGATGTCCACAGCTACGCTTCTCCCGGGGATAAACTTTTATCTACACCGTTTCCTGAGAGCCCGGGTAAGCCGCCTTCAAAGAAAGGCAGAGCAAAGGATGATTCCGTGATTGCCACGCTCTCTCAGCTAATAAATAACCGATCGGATGCCCTGGAGAAAATGGTGGGTGATAATGCTCTGAAAATTGAAGGTCTAAAGAAAACTGTTGACTATATCTGTGCCGAGCTTAATGACGTTAAGGGGAAGGTTGGCCATGTTGAAGCTAGATTGAGCTCTGAGGAAAAGAAGATGGAGTTCTGTGAGACAAGGATTGCAGACTTAGAGCGTTACTCTCGTCGCTGGAATTTACGCCTGCAAGGAATGCCGGAAAAAGAAGGTGAAGATATCAGAGCTGAATCCATTCGTATTTATTGCTCATCTCTTTTGGGAATGTACCCATGTAACCATTTTTTGGAATAAATTCTGTTTATTTATACGTTCTTCTCTCTTAGACTATTTTTCTTTGTTGTACAAGGATGTTTTATTTGGTTTTTATCATGTTGATAAGAATCTAAAGGACAAATATTTTCTAATAAATTTATTTATTTTGCTAGCAAAATTTTTTATACATAAGTGCAAATTTTTGTCTGTAAAGCCCCTATTTCTTATATTTTGTAAAGATCTGAAGTATTACTTGGAAACAATATCTACCTCCAGCAATGTTAAAGCCTTAAAATCGATAACATTGTGTGCATCTTATAATATTGGTTCTTTCCTATAATGTACAGTTGACTGAATGCTCTGTGACCTTTTGGCTGGTTGTTAAAAAGTGCCTTTTGAGGCACCTTTACTTTATATAATGTAATTTATATTACCCCTGGCCCTGTATGTTTGTTGTTGTTGTTGTTGTTTTTTAAATTTCATTTTGTTTTGTGATTTTGTTGTTACTAGGGTTGTATATTTTTGTGTACTTGTTGCTAAGCCTAATAAAGGAAGAGAAAAAAAAAGGATTCTGAAGGATCATGTGACACTGAAGAGTAATGACGCTGAAAATTCAGCTTTGAAATATATATATATACCTTCCTAAGTGTACTGCGTTAGGCTAACCGAGACTTGTCATTTGCACTTATATATTGTTGCTCTTTTGTTAGTTTTGACTGCTTTTATTGTCCTCATTTGTAAGTCGCTTTGGATAAAAGCGTCTGCTAAATGACTAAATAAATAAATAAAATAAATAAATAAAACAATACGTCCATGTGAATATCTGTCTTTGCTATTTTTTAATGTAACTTTACAATCGATATTGATGTCCTTTAGCACAGTATTCTGAATGAAGATAATAATGGGGTGCTACTGATAGCCTAACAGATACTAGCAGTTTAATACTCAACTACGCTAATAAAGACGAAACTTTCTAGCGTATTTAATTTAATTAATTTATGCATTTAGCAGACGCTTTTATCCAAAGCGACTTACAGTGCATTCACTGCTGACGCAATGCTCTACCACTGAGCCACAAGAACATGTATTTACAGATTAAACTGACCTGCACTTGAAGCCCTGAACAGGTCAGTGATGTAGCTACAAGTCACTGCTTCTTCTGACCGCTTCATCTCTTTCATCGAGTCCCGCGCAATCGGTTCTGTTCGGAACCGTTTGACGGAAGTGCGGACCAGACGTGAGCCGATTCGTGTAGCAGCGTTGCCAGTCGAAACTAACCGATTTATGACATTATTATCAATTTATTATCGAATGAAAAAAACCCGGAAAGTATCAATTTGTTACATTGAGAAGGCATTCATATAAAATAATAATAATAATAATAATAATAATAACTAAAAATAAAAAATAAAAAAACGGGCCTGGTGCTTGTGCGTGCCTGTACGTTATGACAGCCTGTTGCTTGCGTTTTCTCGGCAGAGATATGCTCAAGAGCAAATAACACAAGTTGTTTTCTTCTCATTTATATTCAAGCAATAAGCCCCGTGAGCTGAGGTTTACAGTAGATTACAGTATTGCAAGCAACAGTTCAGGGGCTTTTCCCTCCAAAATGATGTTCAAAACTGTTACTAAGCAACCAGCAATAGGAACTTATGACGGAGCCGTAACGTTAGGCCTTAACCGACAGCCACTGACGATAGTCAATTTCGATATTAATTGCAAAAATAACATTTAAGAAATGACTATACAGTTTCTACTTATGGTTTAAGTAGCTACGAAGGTAAACCGTTAAACACTATCATAATATATGTAATTTTTCTATAACGAAAAGCAGATAAGACTAACCAGATAAAAGTTAATGTAGTTACGCCCATAGCCGCGGGAACGTATTTTGTCCCGGGAGGGCAGAGAAATAAAACTTGGGGGGGTCACATGACAAGAGTGATGCGAGAAGACATACTATGATAAAAGTAACTCCAAAAGAGTTACTTTTAATAAAACTTTAATTTCTTCGTTTGATAGCCTATAAGTGAGTGTCTTTATTGTTGCTGGATTTCCATTCAAAAAAATAAATAAATAAATAACAATGAACCACAAACTAAGCATTCGATTTAAATAAGGGAAAATAGCTTATTTATTTGGGTTAGAACGCAAGGCTATATCTTATTCATTTTGTTAAAAGTTAGATATTTAATATATGCCAATTTGCCATTGTACTATTTTATGTCTGATGTGTTTTAATTAAGATAATAAATCACAAACTATGATCGTTTTAAGATATAGCCTGAGGGAAAATCCATATTCATTTTGTTTAGAAAAGTTCAGTTTAATATTGGTGAATTTATCATTGTACTATTTTATTGTATAGCCTTTTTTCATTAATAATAATGAGCCATAAGCATTCGTTTAAAGTAAGGGGAAAATCCAAAAACATTTCATTTATTTGTGTTACAACGTAGGTACATCAGTCTTATTCGTTCTGTTCGGGGCTGACGAGACGTGAGACATGCGGATCCATGTGCAAGCTTTATTAAAGCAGAGGAGGTCAGAAACATAGGCAGGGTCAAACAGTGGCAAACAGGTATATGGCGGGCAAGACACAAGAAATAACCCTGGGGCTAGCGAAGGTCAACGAACGGCAAACAGAATCAAAAGGGCAAGACTAAAGGGATAAATCCAGGAAAACAGGCAAAGATCAGAAACCGAGAAAACAGACAAGGCAAGGCAAGACTGGGCTAGGCTAGGACGCTGACGAGGGCTCAGTAGAGTAGCTATCAAAACGATACACGCTAAACAATACTCGGCAGTTAGAAGGAGTGAGATGGAGTGTTAAATAGTGAGTGAGTGATATGAAACAG
>NW_015506796.1:95774-97382 GCF_001515645.1 Sinocyclocheilus grahami
AACGAGAGAGCAGAGACAGACAACACAGACAGAACATTGGCGTTGATAGACAAGGCTGAGCGTTCAGAAGCAGCCTCCTTGGCTGGGTCGGGACAGGACGACAGTTCACAAACGACCTCCTGGGCCGAAACAAAGAATTCACAAACGGCCTCCATAACCGTGACAGGACAGGATGAGGATTCCCCGATGGCCTCCATAGCTGTGACAGGACAAGCAGGGAGTTCGCAAACGGCCTTTATAGCCGTGACAGGACGAGCAGGGAGCTCGCAAATGGCCTCCATTGCCGTGAAAGGGGAGGACGAGGATTCACAGACGGCCTTCTTAGCCGTGACAGGACAGGCAGGGAGTTCACAGACGGCCTCCATAGCCATGACAGGACAAGCAGGGAGTTCGCAAATGGCCTCTATAGCCGTGACAGGACAGATAAAGAGTTCACTGACGACCCCCTTGGCCGTGACAGAACAGGCAGAGAGTTCATAGACGGCCTCCTTGGCCGGAACAGTACAAGCAGAGAGTTCATAGACGACCTCCTTGGCCGGAACAGGACAAGCAGAGAGTTCATAGACGGCCTCCTTGGCCGGAACAGGACAAGCAGAGAGTTCATAGACAGCCTCCTTGGCCGGAACAGTACAGGCTGAAAGTGTGTTGCTGCGCGCCACCACCACGCAAGGAGCTGAAGCGAGCACCGCCGTTTCGGGAGGTTCTGCAGCATGCGCCACCACCTCTGAAGAGACTGCAGCGGATACCATGGCCTCTTGGAGCACAGCAGCGGACACCACTACCTCGGGAGGTTCTGCAGCATAAACCGCCACCTCTGGAGATGTTGTAGCCGGTGCCGCTGACTCTAGCAAATCGGCGGTGGAGTACGCGGCCCAGATACACCATAAAGCAACCCCCCATATGGGAAGTGCTGCAGACAGGGAAATGAGTTAATGAACAGAAGGGTTAGAGTAAGTGGGTTTGGGGGTACCAGCTGTGCATGCAGACACCAGAGGTGCATCCCTCACACTGGATACCAGACTGGGATACCGAAGGACTGACCTTGAGAATCTGGGTGTAACAGACAGGACGTGACAGGACTCTGGATGATCAGCTGTGATGCGACGTGATTCTGGATGATCAGCTGTGATGTGACGTGACTCTGGATGAACAGCTGTGATGTGATGTGACTCTGGATGAATAACTGAGGCGTGACGAGGCTCTGGCAGATCAGATGAGACTTGACTGGACTCATGACGATCAACTGTGACTTGACTCGGCATGGAAGTGGAGAGACCGGGAACTGAGGCAGAACCAGTGGAGCAGAGAGCCAGGGTGGAGCCGGCCGTACAGGTGGAGCAGGGAACCACCAGAGCCAGACAGCAGACCACCACGGCGGAGTAGAGGACCACCACAGCGGAGCAGAGGACCACCACGGCAGAGGACCACCAGAGCCAGACAGACCACCACGGTGGAGCAGAAGGAACAGGAAACCCCCCCAGTGAACCACACTGACCAGGAAACCATGGCGGAGACTGTAATAACGAGAGAGCAGAGACAGACAACACAGACAGAACATTGGCGTTGATAGACAAGGCTGAGCGTTCAGAGGCAGCCTCCTTGGCTGGG
>NW_015506796.1:98042-99302 GCF_001515645.1 Sinocyclocheilus grahami
ACAAGCAGAGAGTTCATAGACGGCCTCCTTGGCCGGAACAGGACAAGCAGAGAGTTCATAGACAGCCTCCTTGGCCGGAACAGTACAGGCTGAAAGTGTGTTGCTGCGCGCCACCACCACGCAAGGAGCTGAAGCGAGCACCGCCGTTTCGGGAGGTTCTGCAGCATGCGCCACCACCTCTGAAGAGACTGCAGCGGATACCATGGCCTCTTGGAGCACAGCAGCGGACACCACTACCTCGGGAGGTTCTGCAGCATAAACCGCCACCTCTGGAGATGTTGTAGCCGGTGCCGCTGACTCTAGCAAATCGGCGGTGGAGTACGCGGCCCAGATACACCATAAAGCAACCCCCCATATGGGAAGTGCTGCAGACAGGGAAATGAGTTAATGAACAGAAGGGTTAGAGTAAGTGGGTTTGGGGGTACCAGCTGTGCATGCAGACACCAGAGGTGCATCCCTCACACTGGATACCAGACTGGGATACCGAAGGACTGACCTTGAGAATCTGGGTGTAACAGACAGGACGTGACAGGACTCTGGATGATCAGCTGTGATGCGACGTGATTCTGGATGATCAGCTGTGATGTGACGTGACTCTGGATGAACAGCTGTGATGTGATGTGACTCTGGATGAATAACTGAGGCGTGACGAGGCTCTGGCAGATCAGATGAGACTTGACTGGACTCATGACGATCAACTGTGACTTGACTCGGCATGGAAGTGGAGAGACCGGGAACTGAGGCAGAACCAGTGGAGCAGAGAGCCAGGGTGGAGCCGGCCGTACAGGTGGAGCAGGGAACCACCAGAGCCAGACAGCAGACCACCACGGCGGAGTAGAGGACCACCACAGCGGAGCAGAGGACCACCACGGCAGAGGACCACCAGAGCCAGACAGACCACCACGGTGGAGCAGAAGGAACAGGAAACCCCCCCAGTGAACCACACTGACCAGGAAACCATGGCGGAGACTGTAATAACGAGAGAGCAGAGACAGACAACACAGACAGAACATTGCCGTTGATAGACAAGGCTGAGCGTTCAGAGGCAGTCTCCTTGGCTGGGTCGGGACAGGACAACAGTTCACAAACGACCTCCTGGGCCGAAACAAAGCAAGCAAAGAATTCACAAACGGTCGTCATGACTCATGACGATCAGCTGTGACTTGACTCATGACGATCAGCTGTGACTTGACTCATGACGATCAGCTGTGACTTGACTTGACTCATGACGATCAGCTGTGACTTGACTCATGACGATCA
>NW_015506796.1:99433-108700 GCF_001515645.1 Sinocyclocheilus grahami
TGCCCCATGACGAACAACTGTGACTTGACTCATGACGATCAACTGTGACTTGACTTGACTCATGACGATCAGCTGTGACTTGTCTTGACTCATGACGATCAACTGTGACTTGACTCGACTCATGATGATCAACTGTGACTTGACTCGACTCATGACGATCAACTGTGGACGATCAACTGTGACTTGACTCGACTCATGACGATCAACTGTGTTGACTTGACTCATGAAGATCAGCTGTGACATAACGGGGCGCTGTTGTGTCCGCCATTTTACGATCAGGCTCCGCTGTCGCCACCATTTTGTGAGCGTGCTCTAGTGCGGCCGCCATTACACAAGCATGTATTTCTCCGCAACACCCACCGTGAACACGGAGTCAACGCACAGTAGAGCAAAATCCCAAAAATTGCTTAGAGAAGAACGGGGACCCTCACGGGTTAATCATGACTTTAAAGGTTAATTTACTCCATCACAAAAAAAGTCTATCAGTACACAATCTGGCAGATGAGAAAAAGTAACTCCAAAAGAGTTACTTTTAAAACTTTCATTTCTTCATTTGATAGCCTGTAAGTGAGTGTCTTTATTGTTGCTGAATTTCCAAAAAAAAAAAATAACAATGAACCACAAACTAAGCATTCGTTTTAAATAAGGGAAAATAGCTTATTTATTTGGGTTAGTACGCAAGACTATATCTTATTCATTTTGTTAAAAGTTAGATATTTTAAATTCTCAGGACTCCCTCAATCTTTGCTTTTTGTGTCACTCTTGCCCTCTTCCTTGCCTTTTCGAGCCTTGTTGTTTTTCTTTTAAATAATGCTTCTTTAGTTTTGAGCGTGCTCTGGCTTGCACGTCATCTCCTCCAAAACCATGAGGAGAAACGCCACCTGGTCTCGTCAAACTTTACTTCTATTTCTATTTCTTTAGTTTATTTTATTTTCCGTTGAGAGTTTCGTGTTTTGAGTTAAGTTTGCCTAACACCGCATCTCCGAAAGAGTACCGTATAAACTTCAACTGCAGACCACAGCTCCGCGTCGCCAGCCAACGCCCAATCACCGGCTTCCCAAGACTGAACCTCCAGCCAATCAGCAACCTCGGGAAACCCCTTTCGGCAACCAGAGCTAAATTATTGACCTGTTTCCCTTACAAAAGTAAGGGGAAAATCCAAAAACCTTTCATTTATTTGTGTTACAACGTAGGTACATCAGTCTTCGTTCTGTTCATAAAAGTTTTGTTTAATATAAGCAACTTTGTCATTGTAGCTGTTATGGGGCTGACGAGACGTGAGACATGCGGATCCATGTGCAAGCTTTATTAAAGCAGAGGAGGTCAGAAACATAGGCAGGGTCGAACAGTGGCAAAAAGGTATATGGCGGGCAAGACACAAGAAATAATCCTAGGGCTAGCGAAGGTCAACGAACGGCGAACAGAATCAAAAGGGCAAGACTAAAGGGATAAATCCAGGAAAACAGGCAAAGATCAGAAACCGAGAAAACAGACAAGGCAAGGCAAGACTATGCTAGGCTAGGCCGCTAACGAGGGCTCAGTAGCTATCAAAACGATACACACCAAACAATACTCTGCAGTTAGGAGTGAGATGGTGTTAAATAGTGAGTGAGTGATATGAAACAGCTGTGTGCAATCAGTGCTCTATGCAATCAGTGCAATAAATGATGGGATATGTAGTCCAGTGTGATATGCAACAGTGTGAGTGCCAGAGTCAATGAAAATGGAAAGGGTGACCTCTGATTGCTAGCAGACGGAAGTTCATGGACCTGATACGTAACAGTAGCATTGCTGATGTTGTGTGTGTGTGTGTGTGTTTTCATTAAGAGTAGGCCTAATATTGAATCAACCTTAAGCATTTTTTTTTCAAGAATAGGAAAGACCTAACATTAAAGATCAAAATAAGTGCTACATGTAAGAATGCGAGATTTGTTGCTGCTGAGGTAGGCGCTCTCGCTCTTTCTCTGCTGTCTCTTTGCTATGTCTGTAGAAATGGTCGTTAGTTCTTAATTCTAAAATAGCATTTTTGTTTTGCAACGTTATGGGCTTCAACTCGATTAACTTAACTTGGGCCCTATTGTTGATTTTTCTGAAGTAAATAACGTTACGTGAATCATGACTATTCACAAGCTGTTTTATGGTAAATGCTTGGAAATTATATTTTAAGTTTTCAAATCCATTATTTGTAGCACGCAAGCCACCCAATAATCGCAGCTTTGTGCTTTGTACTACGAAGTCTCAGCCTTCTGTCAATTTTATGATAAAATACAAACAAACGTGTTTTTACGCTCTTTAATTTGTAGTGAGATAATTCGCCTCAGTTCAAGCGGCATATGAATCAATGATGTTTTCCTCTTTAAAATTTGCTGCACGAAATAAACATAAATATTTTAATGCATGAAAAAAATCAGAACAATTTAATACAAACGAATGTCTCATGAAATCGATCAATCAGAATTAAAAAAAAAGTAAATAAGTCTGCATTTTATTGCTGTTTTTATGTTAAATGTGAAGAATGAGGATGCCACAGTCTTTTTTTTTTTTTGGCGGAGTATAGGTGGAATTTTCACATTAAATTCATAACATGATTTTATTATCGTAATTTTGACTTTATTCTTAAAATTAAAAAAAAAGTAAATAAGTCTGCATTTTATTGCTGTTTTTATGTTAAATGTGAAGAATGAGGATGCCACAGTCTTTTTTTTTTTTTGGCGGAGTATAGGTGGAATTTTCACATTAAATTCATAACATGATTTTATTATCGTAATTTTGACTTTATTCTTAAAATATTATGACGTTAATCTTATTTATTTAGTTATTTTTCAACAAAATGCTGCAGTAGGCTATTTGTAGCTACTGAATGCAAACACAATTTTGGCACAGCAGCCCAAAAAACAAACAAAAAAAACAAAACAAAAAAAAAGTTAATAAAAATAGTGAGGGGATATTTTAATTGTTTAATAAACTAGTGTTTTCTGAGTCAGTGTTGCACAGATGAATTTGACGAACCTGATCCTTTAGAGAGAAATGCATCTTTACAGATTACATAATGAAAGAGTATTTGAATTGAATGTAAAGCATTGTATAGATATATTTATCATGTCTGTGAGGCATGTATTTGCTGAGTTTCAGTTCATCATTGTGAGGTGCTTCTGCTCAAGACAGAGAGGACAGAAAGCGCATCAGAAAGGTTTTGTTGATATTGTGAGTGAACACAAATAAAAGTAGACTTTGCAGTTCCGAATGAGGTATACTCTTACCTTTATGAGCAAAAATGACGGCATATTTTTGAGATTCCACCGTTATAAAAATTTAAAAAAGAAAGTGATCGCGCTGGCGCCTCCATGTCTTGCAGAGCGCGCTTCAGCTTCCACTCTCCGAACAAACTATTGGATATGCGCCTAACAGCGCACATTTATCTAGGTTAAATGTTTAAATTCATACTGTGAAATGCACAAAGTGCTTTGTCTATAGATTTTATTTTATGCAATGCTAGTGTTGATTTGAGAAGGCTAAATTGATCAAACATATGCTCAACTCACTGTCAGCTGGTGGCCGCTTGGTCGTTCCTTTAAAAAATAAAAACCTGAATTTAACAAACATAAAATGTTCCAAACATATTTCTAAATTAACTTAATAAAGGAACGAAACGAAATATTACCACTTTGCCATTAAAAACCGAAACTGAACTATTTTAATGGCTGCAACAGCAGCTGTATAATGGAGAAGAGACAGAGAGAGAGAGAAAAGACACAGGCTCCAGTCGGACTTGGGCTGAGAATTCTGATGAGCTGTCGGACAAGGGCAATTCAGGGAAATTGCAGGGAAATTCATTTCCTCATTTCAATTGAAAGTTCCCCTAAGCTCGGCGGGCCCCCAATCTACCCAGGCCCATATGTGCATACCCAGACGCTATGCCACTGAATATAATTTAAAAAAAACATGGCAACAAATGTTTTTTTTTAAGTCAGTTTAAGAAGTTTAATAAGTTGAAACAACTTTCACAGTCAATTTGATTCAACTTGACTAATGTTTAACAGTTGCTTCTTGTCATTGTAGGCTTAGGCTACTTTTTTTCAATACATTTTAATGAATAAAATGAATTTTATTTATTTTTTATTACATATTGTTCATTCATTTATTTTTAACACCGCACCCCCAGCACCCCCATTATTTCGTGGGCGACACTCCAGGGGGTGCCGCAGCACCCTCAGCACCCCTACTTCCCGCGGTAATGGTTACGCCTCTTAACGACAAATACATTTTACACAGGCTTACACTTAAATATTTCTAGATTGTGTCAAATACTGACATAAAGTAAATAGTAAATATATTACTTACATTTGTCTGTCACTGCTCGTCTTTCAGAATGTCTTATGGTCTCCTCCTCGGCTCCGAGTCCGACCCCGACCGTTGCCGTTTGAGCAAGGAATGCGCATGCGCAATTAAATTTTCACGCCTACCAAGTGAGTTGTGGGCAGTGGGTTTTTTTGTATATATATATATATATTTATTTGTTATGTTTTTATAATGTTGACTTGAGAAAGCCAAGGTTCTGAAATTATTATTATTCACAGTGTATTAGTGTAGTAGTTATGCAGGAAGTTACATACATATTTGATCTTTGCACATCAGTGACCACATGATTCAGCTAAACAAGAAGATATCCCTACAGTGAAATGAATGCACGACAAAGAGGTCCTTACAAAAGGTAGCCTATTGTAGCGAATTTAGCTCACAACAGGAAATATGAATAATTAACCATAACTAGTTATTATTAACCATTCATATTTTAGATCCGCTGTAGATATTTAGCTGACCACTCAGGGTCAACTGTCTTGTCAATTCTAAGAACGTTAATTTCCTGGTTAAGGGAAATAACTTTCTTACTGTACAATTCATTTTTACAGCTTGAAGTTAAGCAATAAAAATTGTATACATTTCAAATAATAATGAGTACATTTAAAACATGCAAACCCTTTTTTCATATTTATGGACATTGTACATCTTATACAATACTGTTATTGATATGATTTGTTTTTGTTGTAAAGAAAGTTTTTAAACCATCTAGTATTGTTCATTTACTGTAGTCACACTTATAATGTTTGCAGACCGGAGAAAAAATAGAAATATCTATATAAAAATAAAACTCTCTCGCTCTTGTGTATATATATACACACACACACACACACGGAGTAAAAACATTTGAAAATCCAATGAATTGAGGCACATTGGTGCCATCTGGTCAGTGGCGGATTAAGACTCTTTCGTGCCCCTGGGCAACGACACCTAGAGTGCCCCCCCCCCTCATAAAAAAATAGATTAAAAAAAATGAATGAAATATGCTTCATGTGATAATTTAGATTTTATTTGCAAAATTTTATATTTTAATAAACTGATAACAAGGCTACAAAAATCCTTACAAAATCAGGTTACCACTTTTTACAGTGTATTCTGAAATGACTACATAATTATTTTATTAACACATAATTTATGTAATATATTATGATATAAATTTATACCTTGTGAACTCACCTCTTACAGGTGTAATCTGTTCTAAGATGTGATATAAATCTAAATTGCATGCAGCAAATTGAAAAACGTTATAACTAGTGAAGTCAACTGTTACAGGCATAATAATCCAATCTGTTAATCACTTCAGACTCTGTAGAAAAAAAGAAAGTGGATAATCTTTTTAGAGTTATTGTTGTCCTCAGCTAATTTTACATTCATATTTAATTTACAAAAACATTTTCTAATATTTTACTCCCTTGTGTAAAAAGCAGGGCCGTGCACAGACCTTTTTTTGAGGGGCATGTGCTGAAACTGAAAAAGGGCACCCCCCCCCCTTTTTTTACTGGTCACATCTTAATGATAGGCGGAGAGTATAGAATACTACATTCAAAAATTAGCTAGCAAATACATGCATATTAACATCGTAAACCACCATGCTGTGAGTTTGACCATATGTAATAGGATTAAACGTTAATAAAATTAAGTGCAGATAGCCATCATAAATCAAAGAAGAACTTTCTTAGAAATATACTTTACCTATAGCTGACGAGGAACAGTCGTTTTGTCAAACTCAAATGCAGTTATGGCCGGGTTTTTGACCAGCGAATGTGTGTGCAAATGTGCAATTTGTCCATCATTGAAACGGCAGCATCACATTACGTTTTGATCAACAGGTTACTAAGTTTGTTGTAGCGATGATACAACAATGTTCAGTAAATTAGTTGAATTCGGACGAGCCCCCACATGTTACGACCCAAAACTTGTTTGATTGGTCTAGGAATATTAAGGGAAGGTAACATTCATAAACCTCTATAATAACAACATTTAGTATAGATGCATATCAAACGGTGGGCAAGTCATGAAGAGGAGAAGCTACAAGTTCAAACAGAGAAAAGACATTTATTCATTTCAACCCCAACCAATACACCAAGAAATATAAGCTTTAAATTCATCCAAAAGGTAAAAGTATCTCTCTCTAGATCTCCAGTTAACAAACAAAAAGAAAAAAAAGACTTGAAGATTAACAAACTCACCAAAGAAAGTAATGAAGAGAGCACGAGTGTTGCCAAATCAAAGAACAAATTAACTAACTATCTAACTAAAGAACTTAAATCTAACCTAGAATAATCCAAATAAAATTCAAAACAACATCTTCAGCGTGCTACTCGCACGCTCTAACTTAACTACTCTAACTACTAAACCAAAACTCACAGCAGGTGGCAACACTCCTAAACTAATTAACTAATACATCAAAATAAACTACGTGAAGCGCGATGTATGTCATGTGATATCTTATACTGCTCTCTTCCCAACATATAAGCAAAGAGCACGGACACACTCCACGCTCAAATCGAATAACAAACCTAAATACATGGGGTAAAATAAAGAATAAGACAAATCAACAACATAAACGGTAACAAAGCAAGCATACTTAACTAGTGGGAAACACAAACAAATTAATATACAAACATAACGAATCGTAACATGGGTGCTTTTTTATAAAAGATGAAATGCTACTGTATGCACAGGCTATTTAAGTGTAGGCTATTGGCTATGACTAATTTAGATGGCAAATGCCCTCTCCGCAGGTCCGGTCTCAGGCCTCAAATGCATAAAACATGAGCCTTTATACAGTAGACATACTAGTGTTTCTTGCGTAAAGACAACGCTGTACTTATACAAACAAGAAGATATTTATTTACCCTTGCAAGACGTTCAGCTGCTCTGCTGACTCTTTTTAATACCTTTCATTCGCTAAATATATTTGTAAAACAGACAGACAGACGTGAAGGGTGACCAATAGCATTGATTTACTGAAGAAGAACAAAAAAAAACTTTAAAAAAAGGGCACTTCGGAGTGTAAGGACAAAAAGGGCATGTGCTCTGCACAGGTTGAGCCCTACCTGTGCACTGCCTGGTAAAAAGGGTGTATTCAGAAATGCAACAATGAGTGCATGATCTTGTTTGCAATTACATATACAGTGCTTAACAAATTTATTAGGCCACCACCCAATAGGTCTGTGCCACAGCTGCCCTAAACTAAGTATCGGTGATTACCAAAATTACCATCGTTATGTTTATGTAATGGTTAATCCACCAGTATGTGTAAGATCTTTAGTCACAGTAGTGTTTCTAATGCTAAAATATAATTATTGTTGGGATTGAATGATACTAAGATAGATTGCACAAAAGTTTAATCAAAAGTAAGTCTTTGGGGAAAACTAAACTATTTGGAAGTCAGTAACAACTAGGGCTGTAGTACTCGAGTCCAGACTCGAGACATTTTTCTATCGTCTCGGACTTGTCTCGGACTCGTTGGTGTTTGCACTCGGAATCGCCAAATGTTCTCGTTGGTCTCGACCGAGTCCAGCAATATGCTTTTTTTCTCCTTCAAAACAAAACCACATTTGCATGTCGCGCCTGAAAACGCGTGGAAAACGCTAGGCACGCCGCTTTCTCCTTCTTTCCAAAGCACTCTGTAGCCTGCGCTCTATGCTTGCGCTCCCGTGGCGTCTGCCGTTGCTAAGCAACTATGACATGCGCTCTCCATGAAGACGCGGAAGTTTTAGCAAAGGATAAATGGATTTGCAGCACTAAAAATCCCTTGCAGTAGGTCTGCTACTAAATTTATTTAAAAAAAATGGCTATCCCTGTACAGCTATGATCAGCTGTTTCTCCGTCTTGGCTTAGCTTTCAATTTTGTTACGGGAAAGGATGAAGCTGATTGGTTGATTCTTGTCACATGACCCACGGTGCCTTGC
Organism: Sinocyclocheilus grahami; assembly: GCF_001515645.1. NCBI lineage: Eukaryota > Metazoa > Chordata > Actinopteri > Cypriniformes > Cyprinidae > Sinocyclocheilus > Sinocyclocheilus grahami. Next base: position 107,710 of record NW_015506796.1, read on the forward strand.
TGTGTTTTGAAAAGTTTAGATGTTTCTCATTTAATTTTCTACCTGTTAGATTGTGTTTTATTAACGTCTACACCTACTTCCTTCTACAGCATGTATTAATATTAGTTAACTTTAATTTCAGCATTCACTAATGCATTATTCAAATGACAAGTTGTGTTTGTTAACATTAATGCACTGTGAACAAACAATGAATGAACAACTGTTTTTATTAAATAATGTTAACAAAGACAAAAATAAATAGTGTAATAAATATATTGTTAATTGTTTGTTCATGTTAGTTAATACATTAACTAATGTTAACAAATGACACCTTATTGTATAGTGTTACCGACTCTTTTTATGAGGTTAGAAATAGGGCTGAAAGATGAATCGTATTTTCATTGTCATTGCAGTATGAACATGTTATTTAGCAATGGGCACCGAAACGTGCTATGAAATAGCAGAGTTGGTGGATTTAGGCGCCAGAGTGTAGAATTCAGCACTCAACAAAACTCTGGCGTTTCAGCGATGACTTATCTGAACGCCTTTGATTGGCCATTGCATTAATAAACTCAATGGAATCGTATGTTATTGGTTATGCTCACCACTGTAAAAACAAAAAACAAATATTTAGTTTTATTTGTTGGCCCTAATATGCACAGTTAATTGTTCATTTATTTATCACAAGTAATCATCATTGCAAAAAAAAAAAAAAACTCCACTGTTATCACACACAGCAGAATTTCCTCATATCGTGCAGGACTATTAGAAAGGCAAAATCAATGCAAATCAGTGGATATGTCTGCTATAATAGGATAGGTGTGTTAAGGCCAGTTGGAGCTAAACTCTGCAGGGCATTGGCCCTCCAGGATCTAGTTAGGAGACCCCAGTCCTACAGAGTTGTTACTTTGCACATGCTTTTTGATCATTACAAATAATAATGTAAAATGATTTTCTTAGAATAGGAGATATGCTGTCTCTCGCATCACATACATTATCAATAGTTAAGTAT
>NW_015506796.1:108793-109075 GCF_001515645.1 Sinocyclocheilus grahami
ATCCCAATCCACTAACGTTGCACTGAAGTTGCAAAACACCTCAATATTATCTATGATTTCCGCGATGCGGAAAACGCGGACGGAATCGCGGAATCCAGTCATATAAATGGAATTTACTGTAGGCCTAACGCGGAATGTTTGTCAAAGTTTGGCTGAATTAATCAAAAGTAGGTCAGTACACTTAAGTAGAGTCGCAATATGGACTAGTGGACTAGTATATTAAGCCGCAAAAATACTATTTAAATATGGATCCAGCATGTTCTGCGTGTCTCTGTGTATGTA
>NW_015506796.1:111117-116210 GCF_001515645.1 Sinocyclocheilus grahami
GCTATGAAATAGCAGAGTTGGTGGATTTAGGCGCCAGAGTGCAGAATTCAGCACTCAACAAAACTCTGGCGTTTTAGCGATGACTCATCTGAACGCCTTTGATTGGCCATTGCATTAATAAACTCAATGGAATCGTATGTTATTGGTTATGCTCACCACTGTAAAAACAAAAAACAAATATTTAGTTTTATTTGTTGGCCCTAATATGCACAGTTAATTGTTCATTTATTTATCACAAGTAATCATCATTGCAAAAAAAAAAAAAAACTCCACTGTTATCACACACAGCAGAATTTCCTCATATCGTGCAGGACTATTAGAAAGGCAAAATCAATGCAAATCAGTGGATATGTCTGCTATAATAGGATAGGTGTGTTAAGGCCAGTTGGAGCTAAACTCTGCAGGGCATTGGCCCTCCAGGATCTAGTTAGGAAACCCCTGTCCTACAGAGTTGTTACTTTGCACATGCCTTTTGATCATTACAAATAATAATGTAAAATTATTTTCTTAGAATAGGAGATATGCTGTCTCTCGCATCACATACATTATCAATAGTTAAGTATGTGATAACACAATTTTTAGTTTTAAACAGGTTTTTGACGGGCGGTCTAATAAATTTGTTAAGCACTGTATATAGCTACATATAGTTTTGTGAGGATTTGAACTGAAAATAAAACTTACAAACTCACTCGTTTACACTTTGCCCCTTTCTTGATTGCCAATGGCTGAGAAAAAAAATAACTTTTAACAAAACTTTCAGAGACCTTACGTTGATGAAAGGGCAGCCTATGTATAGGCCATGGCTAGATAGACGTTTGTACATCGCTTGTTTTACCGCAGAACATTTATTTGCGTGGTGCCCCCCTGGACGTGGTGCCCCTACTTGCCCAATTGCCCATATGGTTAATCTGCCAATGCATCTGGTGGAAATAAATAAAGAAAATCATCTAAATAACAAGAAGCCTATTTATTTATTTATTTATAAATGTTCATATGAAGTGTCAGTTTTTACATCATGATTACAGTAAAAACATTTTGTAATCTAATTATAACATCAAAATTAAAAATGTAACAAAAATGAACAGGAATGATTGATCAGAACTTGATTTATCTGGCTATGATCTGATTTCGGTGACGCACTTAATGACTGTGAGGCAGATTGTGACTGATGCTTTCGACTGACACTGCCCAAACCTGCTGAGTCAGAGCCAGTTGCATTTAGTCAGTGTTTACAGTCAGTGTTTAAAATCTGTGTGTACGTATTTAAATATGCTTCAGTCGAAGGAAATTTTTAGTGTGATGAGTTAAATCTTAGAATGTTTCAGCTAGTGTTTTCCCAGCTTAAGTTGAGTCTTCTGGCTCAATTTACAGTAAACAGTCTCAAACCCACTCTGTCTCTCTGTTTTGCACACTTGATGTTTCAGAGTTCAGCCCCATTCATTGCTGTGTGATTTTCCCCAAATGGCTGATTCTGATACTTCAGCAAGTGCCACAAAAGTCACCAAGCTGTTTACCATTTCGATGAAGTAAAAATGGTAAAACTTTCTAAAACACAAAAATAACTAAACAGTACCAGAGGGTTAAAGACATTTTATGACTTTACGTATTATTACTTGAAAGCACTGTCAAATGTTAAAATAGAACTTGATTGTATTACTAGGTTTTTGGATCCAGAATCGAGTTGTCCTCTTCCAAAGACAAGTCGATGGCGAAGAAAAAACACTCCTCATTACAATTGGCATGATGTTACCCATCAGAATGACTCCCTTGCAGACAGTGAGGAAGACGAGGAATTTTATGATTCTGTTGATAAAATGGACCATGGTGAATATGAGTGGAGTGACACTCAGGGAGAAGTAGACTCTGCTATGGATGACACTGCTGACAAATTCTGATTCGAATTCACAATTTGAAAAATTTGGGACACCTCTTTACACAGGATCAGAGATAACAATTGCACAGGCTGTACTTCTAATTTTGTCCTTTTCACTGAGGCACAGTTTAACAGCAAGTACTGTGGAAGACCTTTTAAAGCTCTTAAATGTCTTTCTCCCGAGTAGCAACATTTTGCCACAGTCTCTCCACCTCTTCTCTAAATGTCTCTAAATGTTCACCTTTTCTGCAAAATTTGCCGGTCATATCTTTCAAAGAACAACATGCATTGTCCAGAGTGTAATGAGATAAATGACCCACAAAAGAATATTGCAGAAGGCAATTTTTATATAAGTCTCTCTGTTGAAGACCAGCTAAGAGACATTCTACAAAAAGAAGAGTGCACATTTCAATCAGAAGAAAATGGAACAAATGATGTGAGAAAGGGTGAAATGTATCAAACTCTCCCTAATTTCACAGCTAATGACATATCACTACTATGGAACTGTGATGGCATTCCAATGTTTAAGTCTTCACCTTTCTCATTGTGGCTCATCAGATGTGTAATCAATGAACTCCACCCGAATGTTCGTTTCGTGGTAAACCTGACATGTCCACCTATCTTAAGCAATTTGTGGATGACATTCTAAAAGTAAATTAACAAGGTCTGGAATGGAACCCACATACGAAAACAATTGTGGTGTCTAAGGTTTTCCCTATATCATATGCTCATGTGACGCAGTAGCCCGATGTGTGCTTCAAGGTATACATTAGTTCAATGGTGCATATGGATGTGGCCATTGCTTAAGTGAAGGAAAAACAGTGCCAAAGGGAAGAGGATATGCCAGAGTCTATCCGCCCACTGAGGCACAAAAAAAGAACCCATGGCCATGTCATTGAATGTGAGCAGATGGCCACTGAGAATGATGCTGACCATGTTTATGGCGTGAAGACAGTATCACCGTTAGTCCTCCTGAATCCCTCCACTGGTTTTGACATTGTGGACAGCTTTCCAACTGACTACATGCACTGTGTTCTCTTGGGAGTGACAAAGCATTTCTTGGACTTGTGGTTCAATAGCAAGTATCATGACAGCCCTTGGTACATTGGTACATCACATAAGCATGTGGATCAAAGGCTGCTTACCATCAAACCTCCATCTGATATACTAAGAGTACCACGGACTGTGAAAGTAGCACAAAGGTGGAAGGCTGCAGAATGCCAAAGCTGGCTATTGTTCTACAGTGGACCTGTTCTGTACAAGATTCTTCCAACAACATTTTTGAAACATTGGCTACTTTTGGTCACTGCTATGTTTTGCTTTCTTAAAGACACAATCACAGAAAGTGACTTGACAGCAGCAACATTCAAGATAACAAAGTTTGTGCAGGAGATACCAATGACATGGCTTGTGCCAAATGTCCTTCAATGTCCATCAACTCACACACTTGCCCTTCTCTGTCAAGATGTTTGGGCCTCTTTGGTGTACATCTGCATTTTCATTTGAGGGCCACAACCAAAAACTGAAGAGGTTGTGTCATGGAACAAATTACATTCCATCTCAAATTGCACTGCAATTCAACATAGTTCAGTCAATTCCTCAACTACTTAAACAAACGATGACTAGCGCTGATGTCTCAAATAGGGTGGACAAACTTGTCAATGACTGGCTAGGTGTTTATCCTCTTGTTGCTAAGGCACAGAAGCTGGAAGGTCTCGTTTTGTTGGGATGTTCTCGACAAAAAGTCCTAAATCACAAGGATAAGTTCTTAATGCTCCCAGTCTGTGATCTATCTGACAAAGATGAGTACTCTGCAGAGATATATGACAGAGCCATTGTAAACGGACAACCGTTAACTACAGAGAAATATGGAAAGGCATACAAACACAACAGTTTTACAGTTCAACTAACAAATGGTTGCATTGGAAAGATTGAGTCAATTGTAAATATCATACATGATCACAAAAACAATCCACTGATCCAAGTTCAGCTTTTACAAACCGCACCTGCTTGTTTTGTGTCTGAAGGATCTCCTTCCCTTATAAAAGAAGTGGTGCCAACTGCAACAGTCATGATTGTGAAACCTCTGGAAATTGTCCGCAAGGTTGTGCACATAAGCTTAAAAAAAACATGCTATGTTGCATTACAACCAAACAACATAGAGCTTGACTGATATACAGTATAGGCCTAGCACAGAGCTCAGCTGATGTTTGGATATTTTCAGGGTACCTTAGCTGCATGGTGTCACTGCAACTTTCATTTAACTTGTATTTATGTTCTATATGGATCTGTATAAATGTATATAATTTCTAAATTGAGATGGTTAAAAATGATTATTGTTGTCCTCAGCTAATTTTTCATTCATGTTTAATTTCCAAAAACATTTTCTAATATTTTACTCCCTTGTGTAAAAAGGGTGTATTCAGAAATGCAACAATGAGTGCATGATCTTGTTTGCAATTACATATACAGTGCTTAACAAATTTATTAGGCCACCACCCAATAGGTTTGTGCCACAGCTGCCCTAAACTAAGTATCGGTGATTACCAAAATTACCATCGTTATGTTTATTTAATGGTTAATCCACCAGTATGTGTAAGATCTTTAGTCACAGTAGTGTTTCTAATGCTAAAATATAATTATTGTTGGGATTGAATGATACTAAGATAGATTGCACAAAAGTTTAATCAAAAGTAAGTCTTTGGGAAAAACTAAACTATTTGGAAGTCAGTAACAACAGAGACTGTGGAAAAGTGCATAAAAATTATGCCAGCAAGAATGCAAGCGTTTATCAAGGCCAAAGGAGGCCAAACTAAATAAAAATAAAATAGCCTATTTATATTTTTTGGTTTATTCGTTTTTGGTTATTATGTGTGAATAAAGACTATTTAGTTGTTTTAGTTTGTTATTTGCCCAATGATAACACAATTTTAATTTTAAACAGGTTTTGACGGGCGGTCTAATAAATTTGTTAAGTACTGTATATAGCTACACATAGTTTTGTGAGGACTTGAACTGAAAATAAAACTTACAAACTCACACGTTTACACTTTGCCCCTTTCTTGATTGCCAATGGCTGAGAAAAAAAGAACTTTTAACAAAACTTTCAGAGACCTTAGTACGTTGATGAAAGGGTAGCCTATGTATAGGCCATGGCTAGATAGATGTTTGTACGTTGCTTGTTTTACCGCAGAACATTTATTTGCGTGGTGCCCCCTTG
>NW_015506796.1:116220-117456 GCF_001515645.1 Sinocyclocheilus grahami
TGGTGCCCCTACTTGCCCAATTGCCCATATGGTTAATCTGCCAATCCATCTGGTGGAAATAAAGAAAATCATCTAAATAATAAGAAGCCTATTTATTTATTTATATATATATATATATACACACATAAGCTTAAAAAAACAGGCTATGTTGCATTACAACCAAACAACATAAAGCTTGACTGATATACAGTATAGGCCTACCACAGAGCTCAGCTGATGTTTGGATATTTTCAGGACACCTTAGCTGCGTGGTGTTACTGCAACTTACATTTAACTTGTATTTATATACTATATGGATCTGTATAAACGTATATAATTTCTAAATTGAGATGATTAAAATTATAATAATGTATAAACGGTTACAACAATTTATTGTTACCTAGAAAAACTTATGCAAACATTTTATTGTCAGCATAGCATATGCCAGCTTTAAATAAAAAATTAACTGTTTGTGTCACGGTGTGGTGCGGGAGAGAATCACGAGGAAGAAGACGATAAATAGCAAGGCTTTAATAATTCCCAACAAGAAGGTAGCAACACACATATACATCAACAAGACCGGACAACCAAACACTGAACAGAATGCAACTTATAAGGGGAACGTTAATGAGGATAATGACATAACACACCTGAACATAATGACACAATTAACAGGAGACAGAAACTGGGTCACATAGAGCACATGGGGAAGGAAAACAGTTCTAGGGTGTGACAGTTTGTTTGTTCAATTGTGTTAAATTATTTTACAATACAGATTTAGATGTTTACAGCATGAACACACACACACAATGTTACTCTAAAAAAGTAAAGTTACTCTAAAAAGTCATTCATTAAATAATTCATAGAATAAAAAATATCACAGGACAAAGTAAAATTCGATTAAATAAAAACACAATGTTCAATAAGATTCTAAGAAAGATCTCAGAAAGAAAGGACACAGTGAAATTCCATTAAAATACATCTGAATGTTCAATGGGATTCTGAGAATCCAGTAAGATCCTACAGGACAAAGTGAAAATCTATTAAAATAAATCAGAATATCCAACAGGATTCTAAGAATCCAATAAGATCCTAAAGGATAAACTGAAATTCCAATATTGCTGTTTAGAGTTTGATTACAGAATTTTTGCATTAACTGCTTTGTATTGTAACTAATAAAATAAGCGATTTTATTGTTACGGTTGCCTCCCATAAGACTTCATATCTTCAAACTGAGCTTCAAACAATAACAACCAC
>NW_015506796.1:120787-133226 GCF_001515645.1 Sinocyclocheilus grahami
ATGCTAAATGGTTGAAAAAGGTTAAACGCTCGTAAGTCAACGTTGGTTTTTTTTTTTTTTTAAACAAGATATGTATCATTATATTTTTAGTATTTTACAATATTGATCATGAAACCCATTCTAAAATCTAAAGGTATGTTAAAATATTATCATGAACAACAATAAAACTAAATTCATTTTGCTGTTACCACGCTGAAACAATTCCTATTTGGTCGTTTTACCTTTATTGCTTTGGTCATGATTGGTTAATCTGGCTGTCATCCAGGAAACTGGCCAATGAAACTTTCGCACCTTTCTAAATGTGAAAATATGACCGTGATCGTCTTTCTGAGTGAGGCAGCTGACTGTGAGCTGCTATGGGACGGACTCCCTTTTGGAGCCAAGCCTCTAAGCGGTCAGTTGATGAATTGCAGTTTTAGTCACTTCCGTGTTGGTTTCATGAGCGAGACCGGAAGGTTGCCGCTTGCAAAAAAAATTATTTGGCTTTATTCAAATGTGCATGATCATTAAAGTCTAAAATTGTTCAGATGACCAAAGCACAAGGGTTTCTTGCAAAATTAACAATTTAATTGTTTGGTCAGACGTACACATTCATAAATCGGGGATTAAACGTGGAGTTATGTTCTGTATGCTAAATATGAATGTATAAACAAGCGTATGTGCACATACCTATAACTGTGCTTTGCTTCTGCTGACTGCTGATCGAGATGACATGCTAAATGGCCGACTGACCCGGTACACATTTCATTCACGAACTACATGTACCAGTTCAGTCATTTCATTCACAAACGAGATCAGGGTTGCCAGGTTTTCACAACAAAACCCGCCCAATTATTACTCAAAACTAGCCCAAAAGTACCCCAATCTCATTTCAAGGGGGGTTCCCCGGTAAAAATCGCGTTCCGGGGGAGAAATACAAATGTTCGGCAGGGTTCCTCCTGTAAAATTCGCATTTCAGGGGCTGAATATCATGTTATTGGGCGCTTCAACCAGTGGACATGAAAAACAACCCGCGGCAACCGTGTTAAAGTAGCCCAATTCTGCAGGAAAACCGTGGACTTTGCAACGCCGAATGAGATGTACCAGTTCATTCAACTCGTTCATGAACGACATGTACCAGTTCGGTCATTTCGTTCACTAACGAGAAGATCTTGTTCAGTGACGGGCGTATTCATTCACTACATTCAAATCACATGCTCCGTCACATCTCATACTCGAAGGCTATTGGCTCGAGGTTCAGTCGTTCTTTGACCGTATGTCTTTTGACAGCTACCCGGTTCACTGATCTGCGCATGCGCTGCTAATAGCCCCGCTGCTATGGAGGGAGGAATATCAGTGAACGAGAATGTGAAGTGATAAACCGTATGGTTACGTTCGTGAACGAATCGCTCTTTTTGAACTAATCTTTTAGGTGAACGAATCGTTCACGAACGTAACATCACTACAGTTTGGTTGGTCCCGAATTATTTTGTGTATTTATTTATAATTTATTTTGTTAAATTATATTACATTTTGAACGAATTTGAATCGTGACACGTCAACCGAACAAAAACCAACCCGTTCTCATCAGTCTGCGTATAAATAACACGGCTTTACACTTTCTAATTGCGTAATGCATAAGCTAAATGCCAATATTGCGTGCATATGATACGCCAATCCTTCACATTAACTTCAGTGGAGAGCAGATGCGTACAAATACCACGCGTCATCTTCAATTGCAGTGACGTCACCAGCGAGGCTCAGTTCCTGCAGTTCACCTGATGGCGTACACCTTCAAACAGGTAAGGGCAACGATCTTTTTTTGTAATTAGATCATGTGGTTAAGGTATTATTTTAAATATTTCAGTGTTTCTGCATCACGTTACATGGGGTCATGTGTTAAAATGGCAGCGCATGCGTTCAAATTATGGAACAGTGGTCTGCTCAGTTAACACAGCTGCTAGCCTACCATTGCCATTAGCCTAAGCTAACTTCTACTGTATATAGACCTGTTGCAGTTTGAAATAAATACAACCGTTTTTAATCATGGTGTGACAAGGGTCTTCAGCTTTTAGACAATAAATCAACCAACCCGGTATCGTGTGATAATCGTGATCATGTAAAAGTCCACACATTTACCATATTTTTACCACAGTAGCCTAACTGTTGCTCGACCTTGTCATATGAGCATAATAACCACAACATTTACTATGGGCTTAACGTTACCTCAGTAATCGTAGTTTTACTGTGGTATCTGTAGTTACTAAAGCATAATAACCACATTATTTACCATGATGTTTACCACAGTAACTGTAGTTTTTCGCTCTCGCTCTCTGCTAGAATTAACAGGGAACTTCAACTCGACGCTCCCAATGCTGATCTTGAAGAAGCTGTCAAGGAGGCTGAACAAGTCCTTCACAGGTAATGTTGAAGACATTTAGTTAAAACTGATTTGCTTTAATGAACGCATCCTTATATTATGTTAATCAAATATTTTGGTCACAGATAATTTAAAACACTGTCTCAACATGTATACATTTCCCTTAATTTCAGCTGAAAGGGAAGACCAAAGGAAGGCCTGTCATGGGATTTGAATTTGACCATCTTGTGCGTTTATGGAGAAGACCAAAAGCTACAAAGGCAAACACTTCCAATGGTACGTCTGAGCACTTTGACTGAACTTTACTGCGGAGACATTTTGCAGAGCATTTGATGTTTCTTAAACTTTGGTTTACACAACCCACGGCCCCCCCAGAAAAGTGTCATGTTGAAGTAGTAGTAATTCATACAATTTACCAAGTCAGCAAATTCATATGATATTGCACAAGCTTACTCGTACAAAATTCTACGACTTTTACTCCTACTGCTGTCATTGGCCATTGCCTCAACTACCAAGCAGATTGTGCCCATTGTAAGAGTTTATATTAAGTCCATTGTATTCTTTATTAATCTTTACAAATTGGTGCCATCTCTTCCTGTTCCAACAGTATGTGATATCTGTCCACACCTCACAGTCTGCCTTTCTTTCCATGTTGTTTTTTATTGAACGCATCTAAGAAGCAAGAGTCTGGAAATGGTAGTTTAACTTGTCACATGCTACAAATCAGATCTTCAATTAATTTGGCCAAATCGGATCACTTAAAGCTGTTCACACCAAGAGCAATAACTATGAGAACTCTTTTAGCATCCACACCAACAGACAATACTGTTCTGTTTACTGTGATGCATGCTGCAGTTACAGTATGTTGTTGTCTGCCATTTGTTGTTGTCAGTTTGTTGTTCATGTGATACATTCTCTTTGTTCCTTGCAGGATTTCTCACAGATTACTTAGTCCTTCTCCATCAGCTCTCAACAATATCAGCCCTTCCAAAAGCTTCCACATCTCTTTCTCACGTGTGGCACATCTGCTCTCAGTCCTTTACTGCCAACTTCCAGTCTTAGCATGTCTACTTGTATTAATTTCTCCTCTACAGTCATCACTCCCATCTCTACTAGAAGCATTCCTATCACTATATATTTCATTTCATATTCTTGCTAAAAATGGTTGACTTTAATCATTATAATTAACCATTAATTTGTCTTGCATTTAGTCACAATAGAAGCAAACAGTGATTACAGGAGATATATTTTTAAAGGTAATAATTGTAAAATATTGAAGCATTGTTTTTTTTTTTTCGTTTGTTAAAGGGAAGAAAATAATAGATTTTCAACTGGAGCCTTGAATATTGTTTGGCATCTTTTGTCACGATTTCTGTAAACATTCTCTTTTTATTTTTGAATATTAGACTGTTTTTCATGTCTACTTGTATTAATTTCTCCTCTACAGTCATCACTCCCATCTCTACTAGAAGCATTCCTATCACTATATATTTCATTTCATATTCTTGCTAAAAATGGTTGACTTTAATCATTATAATTAACCATTAATTTGTCTTGCATTTAGTCACAATAGAAGCAAACAGTGATTACAGGAGATATATTTTTAAAGGTAATAATTGTAAAATATTGAAGCATTGTTCTTAATTATTTTTTTTCGTTTGTTAAAGGGAAGAAAATAATATATTTTCAACTGGAGCCTTGAATATTGTTTGGCATCTTTTGTCACGATTTCTGTAAACATTCTCTTTTTATTTTTGAATATTAGACTGTTTTTAAAGGGGTTTTCTGTTGCGTTTTTCTTAGTTACCTCTATGCAAATACATAATCAACAGTTGTTGTTGTTGTTTGTTTTGTTTGTTCTCATTCTTTTCATAGTGGCACAAACTGGAGAGAGACTGCTGTTCTGGGCACTATGTTTATATGGGAAAAGTTTGACATATCAATAAACATTGGAAAATGACTACAAAATGTGTCGCTCATTATGTTTTTTGTTTGTTTGTTTTTTTGTTTGTTTCTATAGTTCAACTGGCAGATCTAAGAATGGCAAGTTTGTAGGGTCCATTTCCAGGAAACATAGAAGTGATTAATTGTTTACCTTTAATACACTATAAATACACTGTACATGTTACAGAAGCAAAATGTAATAGTAGAAAAATACTGCATGTTTGAATAATCCTCAGAGGTGGGGGGGATTTGTAAGCAAATGAAACATTTTGACTATTTATTTTTTTTACACAGTATATGCGAACTTGAGTTTAAATATTGTACATAACTGGAGAGACTGCTGTTCTGGGCACTGTTTATCTGGGAAAAGTTTGACATATCAATGAACATTGAAAAATGACTACAAAATGTGTGATTCATTATGTTGTTTGTATTTGTTTCTATAGTTCAACTGGCAGATCTAAGAATGGCAAGTTTGTAGGGTCCATTTCTAGGAAACATAGAAGTGATTAATTGTTTACCTTAAATACACTGTACATGTTAAAGAAGCAAAATGTAATAGTAGAAAAATACTGCATGTTTGAATAATCCTCAGAGGTGGGGGGGATTTGTAAGCAAATGAAACATTTTGACTATTTATTTTTTTTTTACACAGTATATGCGAACTTGAGTTTAAATATTGTACATTAATATTAGTGTAAACAATGTAGCCTATACAATGGGAACCATTATGCCCTTGTTGAAAAAATCATTGTAATCAACAAATCTATTGCTGCATCAGGTTAACCCAACGATGCAATCTGTTGCAGTTTTATATTAACTGGGGACAAATACATATTTAACAGATTCTGTCCCTTCGCCACAACAACCCTGAAGATCCTGTCATAAATGACCACATATGGACAAGTGTGACGCCTCTGCTCAACTGGGTTGCCATTGGCTTTGAAGGTCCCTTGGCATTCGCAGAACTCGCTGTGATTGGACTATCTTTTAACCCAAATTAAAAACCGCTTTATGTTGCAAAGTCCGTTTTGCTGTTATTACGTCAGTGCGTAACTGATAGAGTGCAGTGCATATGAGGTTGGTGGGGTGTGCTGTGTGGTGTTATTGGTACGAGTTCAGTTCAGTCTGATTGTCTGTGGAAAGAACTTGTCTCTCTGTCTGCTGGTGCAGGTTCTGCGATAACACCTGCATGATGGTAACGGTGAGAGCAGTCCATGGCTCGGGCGGCTGGAGTCTCTGACGGTCCTCCTCACACACCACCTGGTGTAGATGTCCTGGAGAGACAAAACATGTATTTAGGGTGTGGTAAATCAGTAAACAATATACAGTATTTTTATTTCTATTTGTTGCTCAGGACTTACCATTGATTCTTGTTGGAGTTTGTTGGAGGTATGGGCCAAAAGAATCCCTCCACAACTAGAAGATCCTGTCATAAATGACCACATATGGACAAGTGTGACGCCTCTGCTCAACTGGGTTGCCATTGGCTTTGAAGGTCCCTTGGCATTCGCAGAACTCGCTGTGATTGGACTATCTTTTAACCCAAATTAAAAACCGCTTTATGTTGCAAAGTCCGTTTTGCTGTTATTACGTCAGTAATACCTTCAGTTAACAATGAAGTGTCGTGAGAAATTACCTCTTTACCGAGATCGTAACCCTAAGCATAACTTCATAATTTGAACTACAAATACCAGCGCCACTTTTTTTTTTCGCGGTCTAGCAATAGAATGGCAGAGGCTTATGGGTAATGTAGTATAAAATGAGGGAAAATACAATCTTTTTTTGAACAAAGGGTCATCTAAACAGGTTCATTGTGCAAACATTTATGACATTTAAGAGGCAGGCTGAAATTTGGTGTTTTGCTAAGAGCACTTTTTTAAACACCTTTATTCCACCTTTCCATATATGTTTGAAAACTCTGTCCAACATTATTTCGTTAACATGGCATAAGTAGCTGTCCTGCCAAATTTCTCTTTAAAACTATAATCGGACTTTGATTTACAGCCATTTGAATTGCTAAATTTTTTTGCTCTTCCAGGGGCCTCTACTGGGCCCCTGGGGATGGAAGGGCAGTAAATCATACACGGATCTATTCTCATCATGGACAACAAACTGCGCCGAGTCACATTTTTAAGATTGTCTTTTCAACAACTTGCCAATATGTAAGTTGCAAGTCATGGTTATCTTAGAATAAGAATAGACCCACAAAAAGATTTTTGGAATGGGCACCATTTATTTAATTAGATCAGGAGCAAGAATACAGTGTTGACAGTAAACAAAGACACCAATTTAAACAACCAGTACATACTGACACTTCATTGTACTATCACACAAAGTCGTGTCATTCAGTAAGACAAGGTACCAGTGTGTGGTTTATGGTGCAAAAGCCATACAATTTATGCAATGCAAAGTAATCATAATATAAAAAACTTAATTTGTGTCTCTGTGTCAAATATTCCTCATCTTTGTCCTCCTCAGGTGCTAAACATCAGTAAGGTGCATGCTCATCTTGCTAATAGTACAGTACAGGATTCATGTTGATCTTTCCCTGGTGCATCATCCTCAGTTGTGCATGAAGTGCCTGCAGCAATATAGTCCATGCAGTCTCTTCTAATGCAGCTTTCAGCCTGCCCTTCATCTAACTGAATGTCATTAATATGACCAAATGTTCATGTCTTAATTAAAACACTCATGGGAATTATGTGTATTGTTTACTAAATTAAATGGTGTATTTACCAAACACTATGCCTAATACAGAATATTCACCATACTTTAATATCCAACACCATGTGCAATACTTTACTGGAGGATACAGCATAAAGACAGCTAAAGTAGTGTATTAAGTCAAATTATATTCAAGATAAATAAAAATGGGTTATGTTAAAACCATGTTATTTTAATCAGATGAAGCCACCCAAATGCATGCATGGTGAAATGTTTTGAGCACCAAAGAATCACGTCCAGTTTTCTTCTCATCATCAGAGCTCTCCTGGTTTGCTTCCTCTTCTTGCTTATCCATGTCCCTATCATAATTTTCTGCCATGTCATACAAAATTTGCAGTTGTTATGCAGCACAACTGATGAACAAAAGACATGTGACCAATTCAAATCAAATCACTTTATTGTCACAATACCATGAACGCAAGTGTACAGGTGGTGAAAGTCTTGAAAAAAATTTACTTAAATGATTTTAGCAAATGGCTGCAATATAACAAAGAGTGAAAAATTTAAGGGGGTCTGAATACTTTCCGTACCCACTGTATATATGCAACACATATATAAGGGACTCAATACAGGTAGAGAACAATGTATGGTAAATATTATGCTATAGAGCTCATGAAATTAAAACAATAATAAATCACAGTACACATATACCTTTGCAGTGCAGCACGGTATGAATTAGTGCAAACAGAATGTCAGGGTGCAGAATATGATTTTCTTTGTGTTTTTGGTCTTCAGCTGTAAAACAAGAAAATATTATTGACCCCATGTTTAATTATTATTGTTGTTTAAACATATAAAATGAAGCAGTTATAATTATACACTTCAAGCTCAAGTTTCCTGGCTCTCGCAGGCTCCTGAGTTCATCTGTATACATCAGATTCAGAGTCTGAGAAAAGGCCATCATGCAAACTCTCAGTTTCTACCTTACAACAGAGCATAAAAGAATGTGTAAGTGAGTGAGGGAGTAAAGGGAAAAGATGCAGAGAAAGGCAGAATTTTGTGTGTAATTTTAACAGAATGAAAGGAACATTTCAGAGTTAACATTTTATGACAAACAGGAACAATATCGTTGGAATCTCTTTCAGAACAATTATATTTTTCCAGCTAATGAACAATAAAAACATTGACAGCCAATCAGAATCCACCAGACTTTAAAGAGCTTGAGCATTTTATGGCAGACAACATAACCACAGTGCATGCTTATAATAAACAGAACAGTATCGTCTGTTGGTGTGGATGCTAAAATAGTTCTCATTATAGTTCTTGTTCTTGGTGTGAACAGCTTTAAGTGATCTGATTTGGCAAAGTTAATTGAAGATCTGATTTGTAGCACGTGACAAGTTAAACTAGCATTTCCAGACTCTTGCTTCTTAGACAGATGCGTTCAATAAAAATCAACATGGAAAGAAAGGCAGACTGTGAGGTGTGGACAGATATCACGTACTGTTGGAACAGGAAGAGATGGCACCAATTTGTAAAGATTAATAAAGTATACAATGGACTTAATATAAACGTTATGATATAAACACTCTTACAATGGGCACAATCTGCTTGGTAGTTGAGGCAATGGCCAATGACAGCAGTAGGAGTAAAAGTCGTAGAATTTTGTACAAGTATGCTTGTGCAATATCATATGAATTTGCAGACTTGGTAAATTGTATGAATTATTACTACTTCAACATGACACTTTTCTGGGGGGGCCGTGGGTTGTGTAAACCAAAGTTTAAGAAACATCAAATGCTCTGCAAAATGCCTCTGCAGTAAAGTTCAGTCAAAGTGCTCAGACCGACAGACGTACCATTGAAAGTGTTTGCCTTTACAGCTTTTGGTCTTCTCCATAAACGCACAAGATGGTCAAATTAAAATCCCATGACAGGCCTTCCTTCGGTCTTCCCTTTCAGCTGAAATGAAGAGAAACATATACATGTTGAGACTGTGTTAAAAATGATCTGTGACCATAAAAAGATCGTTGCCCTTACCTGTTTGAAGGTGTACGCCATCAGGTGAACTGCAGGAACTGAGCCTCGCTTGTGACGTCACTGCAATTGAAGATGACGCGTGGTATTTGTACGCATCTGCTCTCCACTGAAGTTAATGTGAAGGATTGGCGTATCATATGCACGCAATATTGGCATTTAGCTTATGCATTACGCAATTAGAAAGTGTAAAGCCGTGTTATTTATACGCAGACTGAACTGAAATGTGAACACAGGAAGGGTCAGATGTGATCTGCGAGGTCCTGCAAACATATGGACAAAATCAGGTGAGAAAAAGGATATCTTTATTACCTTTCAAAAAGGTGTGCGTGATGCTCATCTGATGATGTTGTGTGTTGCTGGTAATTTGTTAATGTCTGTCTTTTAGAGATTTTTCAAATTTGTCTGATGTGAATGCCATGCATTAGGTGTGTTTTTAATCATATAATAGTCTCAAAGATAACATGCTCTGTTCGTTTTTTCTGAATATGTAATCGCAAATGTCGGTACATTTTAAATTAAGATTGTTTAATGCAGTGGTTCTCAATGTGGTACGAGTAGCACTAGTGGTACTCAGAGGAATCACTTAAATATAAATGAATGTTAATATTTTAATGTAATCTTTATTTGGGTGTGTGTGTGTTTTTTTTTTTTTTTTTTTTTCTGTATGTAAGCACAGTGCAGTGTTAATGTTCAAACTGTATTTACAATGTTAAAGTGGCTGACAACAATAAATATTCTTATTAGGAATAAAACTGCCTTGTTTTTTAACTGTGCAGCGCTGTAGCTGAATAGTTAAGCCTACTACGCTACTGAAATTTAATGTTGGTCATTATGGTGGTACTGGGAGAGCCAAATATTTTCTGAAGTGGTACTTGGTATAAAAAGTTTGAGAACCACTGGTTTAAAGGAATGGTATAAAAAGAAATCCTGCTTTTTAAGAACTTCTCAGTAAACCATTTCTTCTTTCCCCTTGTAGAGTCCTCAAGGATGCAGCTTGTCAAATTGGTAAGGATTTGGAAGGAATTGTTCATCTGCTACATTGCACTGTGACTTCTGGTAGAGATTCATTGACCTTTTGTGATGGGTTTTGATTTTTGATAAAGTTAAGTGAAGTGACATGTGTGCTCTGCATTTAACCCATCCAAAGTGCACACACTCCCACACGGAGCAGACATTTTTTTTGCTGCGGTGCCAGGGGAGCAGTTGGGGGTTCGGTGCCTTGCTCCAAGGGCACCTCAGTCGTGGGTATTGAAGGTGGAAGAGAGCACTGTACATTCACTCCCCCTCCACCTACAATCCCTGCCGGTACGAGACTCGAACCCGCAACCGTTGGGTTACAAGTTCGACTCTCTAACCATTAGGCCACGACTTCCCCCTTTTTACTTGGTTTAATTTTAATTGTTTTTTTTTTGTTTTTCAGTACTCTTTCCACCACTGAGGACAGTACAGAAAGCGCACAAGTGGGAGAGAGCGAGGGGACGGCATCAGAAAGGACCTAGAGCTGGGACTCTTTCAAGGATCACCCGAAGCACAACCACGCTATATGCACAAGGCTGTTGGTTCTAACATTTTTATCAGAATTTGAAGAAACCTTTCTACTTAAAATATTAAATTAATTTCATTCAAGGCAGGGTTTTTCCTGTGTAAAGGATTAAGGTGACTGTCTCTGTCAAATGTAGTGCCACCTGTGCCTGTCGACAAAAATCAAGACAGGTGGTTACATGCTCCTATACCCCTTTACCACCGACACGGTTTCTGTTGCAGGTTCCATTCTCAAACTGTTCAACATTTTCACTGCACAAATATCTTGTAATGAGATGCATTAGTAAAACATGTTTTCATAGAAACTATAGGTTTTCACCAAAATAAAATCAACTGTTTTCAGTCAAAAAAAGTACTAGGGTTTCTCTTGCAAGTGCAGTGCAAAATATGCATGTTATTTTACAAAAGATTTTTTGTTGTTGTTGTCTTTATTGTATTTGTATTGTTCTTCTACAGGCTTTTAACAATAAATCCAAACACTGCAAGCTAAAGTTTGGGGTTATTTTTGTTTTATACTGTAGGTTTCCAAAATAAAAATGTTTTACAAAATTGAGCATGTGGTAGTTTATTGAAGTTGATTGTAAAGCCATTGCTGCCAGTCATTTTATTTTTAAACTTTATGAATGTAGTGTTGATCTAAATGCAAACTAGGTTCTAATTGAACGTACAGTGGCGTATTAACCCATGTTGAAAGGTATGACGGTAAAACAACGTCAAAATATCAACGTTGATCCGATATGAATATTGATATTTCTATTTACCCGTTTCAATATTTTATTTGCTAGTTTTTAGGTTAATTCCATATGCCTTGATACAAGTATGCAACCACAAAGTTAAACGAGGTTACACAGGGGTGAAGAGAGCATGTTTCAACATCAAGCGGAGGTGAACCAAACGAAGACTACGATGAAGAAGAGGAAGATGCAGACAGCAATGTAAGAGACAGAAGAAGGACATCCGTCATTAGTTTCAGACATTGATATATAATTGGAATTACCCAAAAAGTAGTATTTAAAATCTGAGGAGTAAACCACTCTTCAGATGCTGCCTGCATTAAGCGTGAAGGACACCTGATACCCTAACGAGGGGCACTTAACAGCATCTCCAATATTGCTGTTTAGAGTTTGATTACAGAATTTTCGCATTAACTGCTTTGTATTGTAACTAAAATAAGCGATTTTATTGTTACGATTGCCTACCATAAGACTTCATAACTTCAAACTGAGCTTCAAACAATAACAACCACAAGCATTACCGCGGGAAGTAGGGGTGCTGAGGGTGCTGCAGCACCCCCTGGAGTGTAGCCCACGAAAAAATGGGGGTGCTGGGGTGCGGTGTTAAAAATAAATGAATGAACAATATGTAATACAAAATAAATATTAATTTTAATAATTAGTATGTTCATTAAAATTCATTGAAAAAAGTAGCCTAAGCCTACAATGACAAGAAGCAACGGTTATATATGAGTTAAGTTTAATCAAATTGACTGTGAAAGTCGTTTCAACTGATTAAACGTATTAAACTGACTTAAAAAGATTATATTATAACCTGTAACATGTCTCTTCCGTACCCAAATTAAGAATTAACAACAATTTCTACAGACAGCAGAGAAAGAGCGAGAGCGTCTACCTCAGCAGCAACTAATCTTGCATTCTCACATCTGTAGCGCTTATTTTGATCTTTAACGTTAAGTCTTCCCTATTCTTGAAACAAAATTAATTCTTAAGGTTATGAAAAACACAACATCAACAATGCTACAATGACAAAGTCGCTTATATTAAACATAAAACTTAATGACTGACACTGACAGACTGACAGACGGTAGCGTCTGGTTATGCAGGGTATGCAGGTGCATATGGTGCCCTTGTCCAACAGCTTTATGAGAATT
>NW_015506796.1:133804-138066 GCF_001515645.1 Sinocyclocheilus grahami
CATCAAGCGGAGGTGAACCAAACGAAGACTACGATGAAGAAGAGGAAGATGCAGACAGCAATGTAAGAGACAGAAGAAGGACATCCGTCATTAGTTTCAGACATTGATATATAATTGGAATTACCCAAAAAGTAGTATTAAAAGTCTGAGGAGTAAACCACTCTTCAGATGCTGCCTGCATTAAGCGTGAAGGACACCTGATACCCTAACGAGGGGCACTTAACAGCATCTCCAATATTGCTGTTTAGAGTTTGATTACAGAATTTTCGCATTAACTGCTTTGTATTGTAACTAAAATAAGCGATTTTATTGTTACGATTGCCTACCATAAGACTTCATAACTTCAAACTAAGCTTCAAACAATAACAACCACAAGCATTACCGCGGGAAGTAGGGGTGCTGAGGGTGCTGCAGCACCCCCTGGAGTGTAGCCCACGAAAAAATGGGGGTGCTGGGGGTGCGGTGTTAAAAATAAATGAATGAACAATATGTAATACAAAATAAATATTAATTTTAATAATTAGTATGTTCATTAAAATTCATTGAAAAAAGTAGCCTAAGCCTACAATGACAAGAAGCAACGGTTATATATGAGTTAAGTTTAATCAAATTGACTGTGAAAGGCGTTTCAACTGATTAAACTTATTAAACTGACTTAAAAAATCATTTGTTGCCATGATTTTTGGATTATATTATAACCTTTAACATGTCTCTGCCGTACCCAAATTAAAAATTAACAACAATTTCTACAGACAGCAGAGAAAGAGCGAGCGTCTACCTCAGCAGCAACAAATCTTGCATTCTCACATCTGTAGCGCTTATTGTGATCTTTAACGTTAGGTCTTTCCTGTTCTTGAAACAAAATTAATTCTTAAGGTTGATTCAATATTACTCAATGAAAAACACACACACACAACATCAACAATGCTACAATGACAAAGTCGCTTATATTAAACATAAAACTTAATGACTGACACTGACAGACGGAGGTGGGCACAGAGAGCTGAGTTAGTTTGGGCAGGAGGAGGTTTGGGATGATAGTGTTAAAGGCCGAGCTGAAGTCCACGAACAGGATTTTCACATAAGTCCCTGGTCTGTCTAGATGTTGCAGAACATAATGCAGTCCCATGTTTACTGCATCGTCCACAGACCTGTTTGCTCTGTAGGCAAACTGAAGAGGATCCAGCAAGGGTCCAGTGATGTCCTTCAGGTGGGCCAGCACCAGTTTTTCAAAAGACTTCATGACCACAGACGTTAGAGCGAGAATGATTAAAACAGAGTCCGGGTGTTGTTGTTCTGTGTCCGTGATCAGGTCAGCGAGTTGTTGTAAAGCGGAGTTCACGTGTGCTTGCGGAGGAATGTAGACACTGACGAGAATGAACGAGCAAAACTCCCGTGGCGAGTAGAACGGCTTGCAGTTAATGAAGAGCACTTCTAGATCTGAACAGCACACCTTCTTTAACACAGTTACATCTGTACACCACCTCTCATTGATGTAAAAGCATGTCCCGCCGCCGCGTGATTTCCCTGTTGATTCTGCGTCGCGGTCCGCTCTGAACAGCTGAAAACCCGGCAGACTCAACGCGCTGTCCGGAATGGCGTCTTTCAGCCAGGTTTCCGTGAAACACAGAGCAGCAGAGTTAGAAAAATCCTTATTTGTCCGGGAGAGCAGAAGAAGTTCGTCCGTTTTGTTGGGTAGAGAGCTGAGGTTCGCCAGATGGATGCTAGGCAACGGCGTTCTGAATCCGCGCTGCCTGAGCTTCACGAGCGCGCCGGCTCACTTCCCCCGTCTGCGCGTCCTGAAGCGCTTGATCAGCGCCACAGCTCCCCCGACAACAATGTCCAGCAAAACATCCGAATAGTCGAAAACCGGTGAAATATCGGGTGGTGTGTATTTCCGAATGTCCAGCAATTCGTCTCTGGTGAAACTGATTGCAGGGATATAACTAAAAACAGGACAAACTAACAAAAACATAAAAACAACCGCGGAGCACGCCACGGAGGCAGCCATCAGCGTCGGCGCCATCTTGTATAAGAACAGCGGAAACTTAAAAATACGCCGTCATTTTTGTTCATAAAGGTAATAGTATACATCATTCGGAACTGCAAAGGGTCTACTTGTATTTGTGTGCACTCACAATATCAACAAAACCTTGTTGTTTTGTAAAATAAGGAAAACAAACAGGATGCGCTTTCTGTCCTCTTGGTATTGCACAGGAGCGCTTCACCGACATGATAAATATATCTATAGAATGCTTTAAATTACTATTTTTAAACGAAATAATTCAAATCGAAAACAAAAACTCTTTCATTATGTAATCCGTAAAGATGCATTTCTCACTAAAGACACGTCCAATGAGGATGGATAGTCAACATTGACTCAGAAAACATTAGTTTATTAACAAATAATTCAAATATCCCCTCACTACTTTTGACTTTTTTTGTTTGTTTTTTATTTTATTATAATTGTTTTGTTTGTTTGTTTGTTTTTTGGACTGATGTGCCAAAATTGTGTTTGCATTCAGTAGCCTATGCGGCAGCATTTTTGTGCCATGTTTAAAAATAACTAAATAAATAAAATTAATGTCATAATATTTTAAGAATAAAGTCAAAATTAAGATAATAAAATCATGTTATATAATGTGAAAATTCCACCCATAGGCCTACTCCTCCAAAAAAAAAAAAGTCTGTGGCATCCGTCATTCTTTTGACTTTTTAAAAAACTCTGATTCATGAGACATTCGTTTGTATTAAGTTGTTCTGATTTTTTTCAACATGCATTCAAATATTCATG
Organism: Sinocyclocheilus grahami; assembly: GCF_001515645.1. NCBI lineage: Eukaryota > Metazoa > Chordata > Actinopteri > Cypriniformes > Cyprinidae > Sinocyclocheilus > Sinocyclocheilus grahami. The sequence continues at coordinate 136,599 of NW_015506796.1, forward strand.
TTTATTTCGTGCTGCAAATATTAAAGAAGAAAATATAATTGATTCATATGCAGCTTGAACTGAGGCGAATTCTCACTACAAATTAAAGAGCGTACACTGTAAAAAATGATATGATGAAAAAACCATGACAATTTATGTTTTTAAGTTACTTTAACTCATAAAAATTGTTTAAGCAATTTCAACTTTTTTTCATAAGTTATACTAGATTCAACTTGATTTTTAAAGTCAGTTTAATGTTACTGAAATTCAAAGAGCCCAATTTAGTTCAGTGAACGTAACATTTTAAGTTGTAGCTTTTTGGCACTAACCGGCCAAATCTCTGAACATGGATTTATGCGCACGAGTCAAATTTGTATATATCAGAGTCCTTTCCAAGAAAAAAAAAATTCAGCAAATCTAGACATTAGACTCATGTTTGAAACATGACATCGCAGTGCAACATCAAACAAGGAGACATGGGCAGACTATACAGCGAACTAACTAAACCGCGGAGGAATTTCAGACGAACAACTCGTGAACTTGAGGAAGCTGTCCGTTGGGCTGCGCGCGAAGAATAGGAACTTATGACAGAGACGTAACGTTAGGCCTTAACCGACAGCCACTGACGATAGTCAATTTCGATATTAATTGCAAAAATAACATTTAAGGAATGACTATACAGTTTCTACTTATAGTTTAAGTTAAGTAGTTTAAGTAGCTACGAAGGTAAACCGTTAAACACTATCATAATATATGTAATTTTTCTATAACGAAAAGCAGATAAGACTAACCAGATAAAAGTTAATGTAGTTACGCCTCTTAACGACAAATACATTTTACACAGGCTTACACTTAAATATTTCTAGATTGTGTCAAACACTGACATAAAGTAAGTAGTAAATATATTACTTACAATTGTCTGTCACTGCTCCTCTTTCAGAATGTCCTATCGTCTCCTCCTCGGCTCCGTGTCCGACCCCGACCGTTGCCGTTTGAGCAAGGAATGCGCATGCGCAATTAAATATTCACGCCTACGAGTTGTGGGCAGTGTTTTTTTGTATGAATATATATATATATATATATATATATATATATATAGACTATTTCAAGAAAATAAACAATAGTATGAATATATATATATCCCGCCTACTTCCTATATATATAGACCATTTCAAGGAAGTAAACAATAACAAACGCGTTGCGACGTTACTGCGCATGTCTGGTCCTAAAGCATTTCCGGTGGCGCCATTTTTAATCCCAGACCTGTCAAAACTACGGAAGTTCTAAGCGGCCATGCATTATTATTATTTTTCCTTCTTGTTTTCTCGTTATAACGACTTATTTTCTCGTTATATCGACACAACGAGAGTTGTTTTCTCGTTATAACGACTTATTTTCTCGTTATATCGACATAACGAGAGTTGTTTTCTCGTTATAACGACTTATTTTCTCGTTATATCGACATAACGAGAGTTGTTTTCTCGTTATA
>NW_015506796.1:142441-169652 GCF_001515645.1 Sinocyclocheilus grahami
TGTGTGTGTTTGTGTGGTTTCCACAAAGAAATGTAGAAAACACAAAAGATTACAACACTGTAGAACATCACTGAATTAAATTAGCCTATACACTTTACATATCAATCACATTTCTTATCAATATAAATTTAATGATTAACAATAAATATTAATAATAAGGAAAAGAGGCACATTACAAATAGCCTATGTCGTTGAAGCCTGTCCTACTGTAGATAAACAGAACACCCCCGCTTATTAACTAACAATAATGTACCTCAAAGAAGCACAAATAAAGATATAGGTGCAAACAGAATACAGTGACGTCAACCTTGGTTTTAATAAGCAGTTATTATTTTATGACACAGAACGCGTTGGTGAAACTCATGCATCTAGCAAGAACTTAATACACAAAATAGTCATATTGATTCAAGCATTTAACATTTATGAATGAATTAAATGTCAGTAGCCTAATGAACAATACTGTACAAATTATAGCGATCACGAGGTCGTTCATATTCTATCCCAAACGCGTACAGTAAAGTGGACATACAGTATAGCCTACAACACCCCATCAGTTATATTCAGGTCAATAGTGCCACCTGTTGGCGCAGTTTTGTAACTTAGAGAACAACTTTTTTTATGTCGATATAACGAGAAAATTAAGTCGTTATAACGAGAAAACAACTCTCGTTATGTCGATATAACGAGAAAATAAGTCGTTATAACGAGAAAACAACTCTCGTTATGTCGATATAACGAGAAAATTAAACGAGAAAACAAGGAAAAAAAATAATAATGCATGGCCGCTTAGAACTTCCGTACAAAACAAAATGACTAGCACGTACTTTTTAAGTCTAACTAAAACAGAACAGTTAAGATATTTACAAAAATTAAGAATACACGATAACGTTGAATTACCGGACCCCTTACACCAGACATTGAGGCGACAACTTTTCACTCAGAACGTTAAACGTTTACCTGAAATAACGTATCCAGACGTGTATCATTATCTGGTTGAGACCGAGTGCGTCTACACGAGAAGCGGTAAAGGCATATCGTAGTCTGGATGCCTACAATTACTTCCTTAGCGGAAAAGTTGGAAGCATTTGTTCATACAATGTGGACGACGTTTATCTTGTGTTTGGCGAGGTTGAAGCAAGTCAAACGTTGTTAAAAACGTACTCTGCTTGGTTCGTTGCTAAGGTGACCGGGGAGGTTATTAGTGGGCATTGCACTTGCATGGCTGGGTAAGTCTGTATGTCTATGCTAATAATAAATGACATTGCTAACTGAATTCTATTAAATTAATTGTTGTGTTCCGTCATAATTTATTGCATACATAATTATTCCATACGTTTTGAAATGTTTGTGGATAGATTAGGTGAAGTGTGTAGCCATGTTGTTGCGGTGGAACAATGTGTGAGAGAGGGGTTGAATGCTCCATCTGTGACATCAGAGCCCTGTGTGTGGTCACGAATAAACAAAAAGGTGCATGCAATTCAATGTTGGCTAACGTGTCTTTTTTATCTAAGTAATATTACATTCTAATTCATCACGTGTTGTTGGTTTTAGATAAAAGTAGATACTTGCAGATTAGTCAGTGTATAATCCCACTTTGTTTTAGATTGATCCAAAACCAGTGGCAGACATTGACTTTTCCAAACCTGTCAGACAAAGAGCAATTCAGTGTAGGGATCCCATCACATCCACTGTAGTCACACCAGTCTCACCAAGCAAGCTTTTTAAGTCCTTGAAGGTAAGGAAAACATTTGCTGAAACATGATAAATGAATTGCAATGTATACAAAACACATGCAATATGTTCATATATGGTTTTCATGGATATAGCCACAAATATTGATATGCACGTGGATATAGAGGCACTTGTGTGTGACTAAATCCATGTATATTTCAATGTATGTGATAAACTGCGTTGTTCGTGAGGCGCGGAGACTGGACAGCTCCGGTACGTGGATATAGAGGCACTTGTGTGTGACTAAATCCATGTATATTTCAATGTATGTGATTTATATCCTTGAAAATTATATAGGCACAGGCGGACAGTAGTGATGTATTTTTACTTAAGTAAATTAAAAAAGTATCTGTAGTTTATCAGTGTTATTCTTTAGAAAACTTTACTTCACAACATTCCAAAGCGTAATATTGTACTTTTTACTGCACTATGTTTCATATTAAATATAATTGAATACTTAATTACATTAGAAATCTATTACTTTCTTACTTTTACTCAAGTAAAAGTGATTCAAAGATTTATGAATGTAGTGAAGTAAAGTTTTCCAAAGAAAAACACTCTGATAAACCACAGATACTTTTTAAATTTACTTGAGTAAATTAAAAATACTTCACTACTGTCCGCCTGTGCTATATGTTTATATGGCATGAACTGTCAAATAGAAACTTTGTAAGGGCAGAGCAGGTCATAGAGTAGTAGTAATGCTTTTGACATTGTACATAACTGGATTAACTGTAAAAATGTGTTAAAAAAAGTTTTTATGAAAATATATATGATGTGCTACACAAATAAATTTGATTGTGACTTAAATGTGATTCCCATTTCAGAATGAGATCCCAGACTGTGCACTGTTTACCACTATAACTTTTGGTAGTGACACAGACACTGCATCTGAGGGAGAGCAAAAGAGCACAGACAGGGTTGATATTCTCACTGCAGCTGAGGCAGAATCTCATAAGGAATCACAAGCAGTGGTTCAGATTGAAACACTTTGTACTGACAGCACTGTAAATGCAACAAACGTGCCAAAGCCCCTTACACATTTGTTTGATGAGAATCATAGTTTACTGTCACAAGATAAACTACAAAATGAGCTAGATAAAATCATGCTAATCATCCCTGCTTACTTTAGTGAACTGAATTGTAAGCACCTCCAAGAGAGTACACGGGGTCAGTCCTCTTGTGAACAGTGGTTCGAGCAGAGACGGGGCCGAATCACTGCAAGTCACTTCAACGAAGTGTTAAGATGCAAGACAAGTCAAGCTAGCTTGACATCTAAAATCATGGGCTACACATCCAGCAGAAATGCACCAGCCTTAGCTTGGGTTAAGAACAACGAAAAACTAGCTAGGGAAGCCTTTATTTCAAACCAGATGACTTGTCATGACAGATTGAGGGTTGAAGAAGTTGGTTTAGTAGTAAATCCAAAGTTTCCACATTTAGGAGCCAGCCCAGACGGGATAGTCCATTGCAAGTGCTGCCCACCTGCTACAATTGAAATAAAATGCCCCTTGACGTATGCAAATATGTCCATACCTGATGCTATCAAAAGCAAAGTTTTCTGTCTAGGGAAAAACTTTGAGCTTAAAAAGGACCATGCATACTATGCACAAGTTCAGGGGCAAATGGCAGTGTATGAACTCAAAACATCATACTTTGTAATTTGGACAACAGAGGAGTGCCACACTCAGAAGGTAGAGTTCTCTGAAGAGTACTGGGCTCAGATCAGACCAAAACTAGATCTCTTCTACAGACAGCACATTCTCACAGAAATCTGCACACTCAAACTGAAGAAACAATTTCTGATTGCAGAGGCTTCCTGTTCATGTAAAAGAATGTCTAAAACATCTGTCACACAGTGCTCTGTCTGTCACAAGGCGTTTCATCTGAAATGTGTAGGCTTAAAAAGGCATCCTGGTGATCAATGGTTTTGTTCAGCGTGTTTGCCATAAGCCACATAAACGTGAGATCATACACCGCCTTCTTAATAATCTGTTAAAAGTTCATTTATATTTGTTGTGAAATACATTTAATCAATTGCAAGACAGCAAATGTTCGAGTTAAAAAAAAAAAAGTTTAATTGTAGGTAGTTAGAAAATAATTAAAGATCAAAAATAAGTCAAAGAAAAATCTATATACAACTAACATATACAGTGCAACTTTTCATGTGCTAAATCTGCCACTAATATTAATGCTGTACACCATCAATAACAAATTAAATTAATGACAAAATAAAGGTTTTCTAACCACTTGTCAGTGTCTATGATACATTTTTCTACTGAATTAATGACTTGTCCAAATTAGATAATGCAGAACATACTAGTAACATTTTATCAACTGTTGCCACTGTGTCTTTGGGTCTTCGCTTGACCAAGTTTATGGGGAGCGTTTGTCGCAAAATACAGTAATTTTTAATGCGGCCAATAGCTCTTTCCACATGAATCCTCATCCTTGACATGTGACGTGACACAGACACTTCCTGTCCTGAAAGCTGTGTCTTTCCACGAGTTGAAGCTGGTATGAGTAGCTGGACCCCTTTTGCAGCAAAATACTCAGGGAAACTAAACCCTCTGTCAGCCATGACGATGTCTCCTTCCAAAAGATCAATTAAACCAGACGATTTGGTGATTGTTTTGTCACTGGCTCTCCCACCCCAAGACTTGGAAAGGAATGTGATTGACCCTGTTGGACTGATGCCAACCAGGAATTTGATGGTGTTGTGGGATTTATAGTTGGAGTAGGTCATTGCTCTTGCACTAAGTGATGTTGGTCGATCAATGAATATCTCGCTGCAGTCTATGATACACCTCACTGCATTGAAAGGGGGGCTTCTGAACAGGGTAGGAAGATTCTTTTTAATTACTTCCCTTGAAGGCCAATGAATTAGAGAGGTGAAACGCTGTGCCATGATGTTCAACCAGTCATGAAATATTGTAGAGATTGTTGCACAACTGCAATGAAACCTGAAGGCAAGATCTTTATGAGTGAGGCCAAGTCTCAGTTTCATTAAGACTAAGTAAAACTGGAGAGCTGTTGGAGGGCTCAGTGTTCTCGGACTCCAAGCAGTGGTGAGATATGTCAGAAGTGCGAAGAAGACTTTGGATGAGCGAAGGCCAGTGTAGAAATGAATGATTTGATCATCCTTTAAATCCACATCGGATTTCAGTTGTTTCCTCTCACAGGTGAGTGTTTGAACCTTTGACTCTAGGCTTCTCACTTGCTCTTTGTAAGATGTGTTCATTTTCTCCATGTCTTCAATATCCCTCATAGTGACATCTGTTCCAACACACATATCACTGTAAGACTTAACTTCCGTTACATCTGTGTCCATATCCTCTACTTCCTCCGCAGTGTTCATCTCATATACCTCTGATGCTCGTCTCAGAGACCTTTGATATCGGTCCATTTTTCTGGAGGGGTCAGGTCTGTATGGAAGCTTTGATGGAATGTAGTCTGGACTTAGAGGGTCATCTGATGGCTTGCCTAAAGACAAAAGTAGAAAAACATGATTGGGATAAGCTATAGCTTTCCTTTCACACATCACTGGTTGAAGATACATTGCAGTGAGATATGTCAGAAGTGCGAAGAAGACTTTGGATGAGCGAAGGCCAGTGTAGAAATGAATGATTTGATCATCCTTTAAATCCACATCGGATTTCAGTTGTTTCCTCTCACAGGTGAGTGTTTGAACCTTTGACTCTAGGCTTCTCACTTGCTCTTTGTAAGATGTGTTCATTTTCTCCATGTCTTCAATATCCCTCATAGTGACATCTGTTCCAACACACATATCACTGTAAGACTTAACTTCCGTTACATCTGTGTCCATATCCTCTACTTCCTCCGCAGTGTTCATCTCATATACCTCTGATGCTCGTCTCAGAGACCTCTGATATCGGTCCATTTTTCTGGAGGGGTCAGGTCTGTATGGAAGCTTTGATGGAATGTAGTCTGGACTTAGAGGGTCATCTGATGGCTTGCCTAAAGACAAAAGTAGAAAAACATGATTGGGATAAGCTATAGCTTTCCTTTCACACATCACTGGTTGAAGATACATTGCAAAAAAGTTTTTTTGTTTAGTGTTTTTGTCTTTCTTCTAGTCCAAATATCCAAAAAAAAAAAAATTAATCAAGAAGCATTTACTTAACAAGTAAAAAGTATTGTCTTGTTTTCTGAAAAAAAAGAGTCAAAAATAAGTCAAAGACAAACAAAATAATCTGCCAATAGGGTAAGAAAAATAATATTTTCCCCGAAAACAAAGTTATTTTTCTATTATTAGTAGATCATTTTGCTTGGTTTTTTTTTTAGACAAGACAATACTTTTTACTTGTCTAGTAAATGCTTCTTGATTTAGACAAGGCAAAAATACCAAGTAAGAAAAGCATTTTATGCAGTGTAGATTATGAACATTATGAGCAAATGCAAAGAGCAAACATTTAATTGTATTAACACTTAATTTCATGCTAGCAGTTGAGTGGTCTCAATTTGTAGATATTCAATTGATATCTACAAATAAACTAACTAGCTGTAACCCTGTAACACTTTTAAAAGGGTCTTAAATTAGTAAATATTTAAGGTATCATGAACAAACAATTAACATTTTACAGCATTTATTGACGTTAATTTATATAAAAATGTACTAAAGTTAATAAAGAACCGTATTGCTTGTTTGTGAACTAAAAACATTCCAACATATGGCAAAATCGAGTTTAAACATGAAAACGTTCTAGTAATTAAAAACATAGGCCTATATATTTTTTTAATTTAAGAATATTTCTTCAATATTTATTTAAATAGTATTTAACTAATCCAGGTTAGTTAGGTTAAATGTAAAAAAAAATACTGTTATTGTTAAATTACTGCATGATGGAATTAACATTAACAACGCTTAATAAATGAAGGGGAAAAATGTTGCTTACCATTCTCTTTTGTGAAACAATGCAGTTAGCTAATGTTACACAATTGTTTTGTTTTTATAAAGTGTTACGCATTGCATCTGTTAGCTAAATAGATAGCTAGACAACTGATGTAAACTGATACTTTCCTAATTACAGCCCACAGAATATTTAGAAATGTAAACGGAAATAACCCCTTGCTTTTTACAATCAAACGTATCAAAATGCTAGCTATCTACATATGAAAACAATGACGGAGCCACAATGCTAACTCAAATTTAGATTCAACATACTTAACTAGTGAACATATAGGAATACAAATGAATCCAGTAATAATAATTCACTTACAAAAACGTCGTTTACTTACCAGATATAAAATGTGTGCTACATATCCTCGAGTTGCTAGTCGGTATCCAGCCTTCTCTCTTCACTGCAGCAATCCAAGCGTCACGTTGTGTTTTGTTTTTCGGAAATCTAAACACTTTAATTTCCGACAGCAAGTTAGTTCCTGGCCTGAGAGAGCATCCAACCACCGAACAACATGGTCCTAGTTTTAATTTGGACATTTTTAATCGCAAGAATAAATCAACTGTCGCAATATCACTGTGTATGAACCGTCTTCCGCCAATGTTTTGAATGTGCGCGTCAACTAACCGGAAACATCCAAGGACCAAAGACCTTACGTGAACGAATCGCCGTTGAAATGGTCTTTTTTTTAAATAGAATTTTTTTTATTTTTATTAATTTGTTATGTTTTTATAATGTTGACTTGAGAAAGCCAAGGTTCTGAAATTATTATTATTATTATTATTATTATTATTATTATTATTAACAGTATTATTCACAGTGTAGTAGTGTAGTAGTTATGCAGGAAGTTACATACATATTTGATCTTTGCACAACAGTGACCACATGATTCAGCTAAACAAGACGATATCCCTACAGTGAAATGAATGCACGACAAAGAGGTCCTTACAAAAGGTAGCCTATTTTTACAGCTTGAAGTTAAGCAATAAAAATTGTATACATTTCAAATAATAATGAGTACATTTAAAACATGCAAACTCTTTTTCATATTTATGGACATTGTACGTCTTGTACAATACTGTTATTGATATGATTATTTGTTTTTGTTGTAAAGAAAGTTTTTAAACCCTCTAGTATTGTTCATTTACTGTAGTCACACTTATAATTTTTGCAAACCAGGGGGAAAAAAAGAAAAGAAAAAAGAAAAATCTATATAAAAATAAAACTCTCTCTCTCTTTATATATACACAGAGTAAAAACATTTGAAAATCCAATGAATTGAGGCACATTGGTGCCATCTGGTCAGTGGCGGATTAAGACTCTTTGGTGCCCCTGGGCAACGACACTTAGAGTACCCACACCCGCCCCCACCATGACACCTAGAGTTTTTGCAAATTTTTGCAAAATTTTATATTAATTAACTGATCTGATAACAAGGCTACAAAAATCCTTACAAAATCAGGTTACCACTTTTTACAGTGTATTCTGAATGATTATATAATTATTTTATTAATACATAATTTATGTAATATATTATGATATAAATTATTTATAACTTGTGAACCCACCTCTTACAGATGTAATCTGTTCTAAGATGTGATATAAATCTAAACTGTATGCAGCCAATTGAAAAATGTTATAACTAGTGAAACCAACTGTTACAGGCATAATAATAATCCAATCTGTTAATCACTTCAGACTCTATGGAAAAAAAGAAAGAGTGGATAATCTTTTTAGAGTTATTGTTGTCCTCAGCTAATTTTTCATATTTCATTTACAAAAACATTTTCTAATATTTTACTCCCTTGTGTAAAAACTTAGGGTGTATTCAGAAATGCAACAATGAGTGCATGATCTTGTTTGCAATTACATATACAGTGTTTAACAAATTTATTAGGCCACCACCCAATAGGTTTGTGCCACAGCTGCCCTAAACTAAGTATCAACGATTACCAAAATTACCATTGTTATGTTTATGTAATGGTTAATCCACCAGTATGTGTAAGATCTTTAGTCACAGTAGTGTTTCTAATGCTAAAATATAATTATTGTTGGTATTGAATGATACTAAGATAGATTGCACAAAAGTTTAATCAAAAGTAAGTCTTTGGGGAAAACTAAACTATTTGGAAGTCAGAAACAACAGAGACTGTGGAAAAGTGCATACAAATTATGCCAGCAAGAATGCAAGCTTTTATCAAGGCCAAAGGAGGCCAAACAAAATAAAAATAAAATAGCCTATTTATATTTTTTTGTTTATTAGTTTTTGGTTATTATGTGTGAATAAAGACTATTTAGTTATTTAATTTGTTATTTGCCCAATGATAACACAATTTTTAGTTTTAAACAGGTTTTGACGGGCGGTCTAATAAATTTGTTAAGCACTGTATATAGCTACATATAGTTTTGTGAGGATTTGAACTGAAAATAAAACTTACAAACTCGCTCGTTTACACTTTTCCCCTTTCTTGATTGCCAATGGCTGAGAAAAAAAATAACTTTTAACAAAACTTTCAGAGACCTTACATTGATGAAAGGGTAGCCTATGTATAGGCCACGGCTAGATAGACGTTTGTACATCGCTTGTTTTACTGCAGAACATTTATTTGCGTGGGGCCCCCCTGGAAGTGGTGCCCCTACTTGCCCAATTGCCCATTTGGTTAATCTGCCAATGCATCTGGTGGAAATAAATAAAGAAAATCATCTAAATAACAAGAAGCCTATTTATTTATTTATTTATAAATGTTCATATGAAGTGTCAGTTTTTACATCATGATTACAGTAAAAACATTTTGTAATCTAATTATAACATCAAAATTAAAAATGTAACAAAAATGAACAGGAATGATTGATCAGAACTTGATTTATCTGGCTATATGATCTGATTTCGGTGACGCACTTAATGACTGTGAGGCAGATTGTGACTGATGCTTTCGACTGACACTGCCCAAACCTGCTGAGTCAGAGCCAGTTGCATTTAGTCAGTGTTTACAGTCAGTGTTTAAAATCTGTGTGTACGTATTTAAATATGCTTCAGTCGAAGGAACTTTTTAGTGTGATGAGTTAAATCTTAGAATGTTTCAGCTAGTGTTTTCCCAGCTTAAGTTGAGTCTTCCGCCTCAATTTACAGTAAACAGTCTCAAACCCACTCTGTTTCTCTGTTTTGCACACTTGATGTTTCAGAGTTCAGCCCCATTCATTGCTGTGTGATTTTCCCCAAATGGCTGATTCTGAGATTCTGATAAGTGCCACAAAAGTCACCAAGCTGTTTACCATTTCGATGAAGTAAAAATGGTAAAACTTTCTAAAACACAAAAACACAAAAACAGTACCAGAGGGTTAAAGACATTTTATGACTTTACGTATTATTACTTGAAAGCACTGTCAAATGTTAAAATAGAACTTGATTGTATTACTAGGTTTTTGGATCCAGAATCGAGTTGTCCTCTTCCAAAGACAAGTCGATGGCGAAGAAAAAACACTCCTCATTACAATTGGCATGATGTTACCCATCAGAATGACTCCCTTGCAGACAGTGAGGAAGATGAGGAATTTTATGATTCTGTTGATAAAATGGACCATGGTGAATATGAGTGGAGTGACACTCAGGGAGAAGTAGACTCTGCTATGGATGACACTGCTGACACAAATTCTGATTCAAATTCACAATTTGAAAAATTTGGGACACCTCTTTACACAGGATCAGAGATAACAATTGCACAGGCTGTACTTCTAATTTTGTCCTTTTCACTGAGGCACAGTTTAACAGCAAGCACTGTGGAAGACCTTTTAAAGCTCTTAAATGTCTTTCTCCCGAGTAGCAACATTTTGCCACAGTCTCTCCACCTCTTCTCTAAATGTCTCTAAATGTTCACCTTTTCTGCAAAATTTGCCGGTCATATCTTTCAAAGAACAACATGCATTGTCCAGAGTGTAATGAGATAAATTTTTATATAAGTCTCTCTGTTGAGAACCTGCTGAGTCAGAGCCAGTTGCATTTAGTCAGTGTTTACAGTCAGTGTTTAAAATCTGTGTGTACGTATTTAAATATGCTTCAGTCGAAGGAACTTTTTAGTGTGATGAGTTAAATCTTAGAATGTTTCAGCTAGTGTTTTCCCAGCTTAAGTTGAGTCTTCCGCCTCAATTTACAGTAAACAGTCTCAAACCCACTCTGTTTCTCTGTTTTGCACACTTGATGTTTCAGAGTTCAGCCCCATTCATTGCTGTGTGATTTTCCCCAAATGGCTGATTCTGATACTTCAGCAAGTGCCACAAAAGTCACCAAGCTGTTTACCATTTCGATGAAGTAAAAATGGTAAAACTTTCTAAAACACAAAAATAACTAAACAGTACCAGAGGGTTAAAGACATTTTATGACTTTACCATATTATTACTTGAAAGCACTGTCAAATGTTAAAATAGAACTTGATTATATTACTAGGTTTTTGGATCCAGAATCGAGTTGTCCTCTTCCAAAGACAAGTCGATGGCGAAGAAACAACACTCCTCATTACAATTGGCATGATGTTACCCATCAGAATGACTCCCTTGCAGACAGTGAGGAAGATGAGGAATTTTATGATTCTGTTGATAAAATGGACCATGGTGAATATGAGTGGAGTGACACTCAGGGAGAAGTAAACTCTGCTATGGATGACACTGCTGACACAAATTCTGATTCAAATTCACAATTTGAAAAATTTGGGACACCTCTTTACACAGGATCAGAGATAACAATTGCACAGGCTGTACTTCTAATTTTGTCCTTTTCACTGAGGCACAGTTTAACAGCAAGCACTGTGGAAGACCTTTTAAAGCTCTTAAATGTCTTTCTCCCGAGTAGCAACATTTTGCCACAGTCTCTCCACCTCTTCTCTAAATGTATCTAAGTGTTCACCTTTTCTGCAAAATTTGCCGGTCATATCTTTCAAAGAACAACATGCATTGTCCAGAGTGTAATGAGATAAATTTTTATATAAGTCTCTCTGTTGAGGACCAGCTAAGAGACATTCTACAAAAAGAAGAGTGCACATTTCAATCAGAAGAAAATGGAGCAAATGATGTGAGAAAGGGTGAAATGTATCAAACTCTCCCCAATTTCACAGCTAATGACATATCACTACTATGGAACTGTGATGGCATTCCAATGTTTAAGTCTTCACCTTTCTCTTTGTGGCCCATCAGATGTGTAATCAATGAACTCCACCCGAATGTTCGTTTCGTGGTAAACCTGGCATGTCCACCTATCTTAATCAATTTGTGGATGACATTCTAAAAGTAAATTCACAAGGTCTGGAATGGAACCCACATACGAAAACAATTGTGGTGTCTAAGGTTTTCCCTATATCATATGCTCATGTGACGCAGTAGCCCGATGTTTGCTTCAAGGTATACATTAGTTCAATGGTGCATATGGATGTGGCCATTGCTTAAGTGAAGGAAAAACAGTGCCAAAGGGAAGAGGATATGCCAGAGTCTATCCGCCCACTGAGGCACAAAAAAAGAACCCATGGCCATGTCATTGAATGTGAGCAGATGGCCACTGAGAATGATGCTGACCATGTTTATGGCGTGAAGACAGTATCACCGTTAGTCCTCCTGAATCCCTCCACTGGTTTTGACATTGTGGACAGCTTTCCAACTGACTACATGCACTGTGTTCTCTTGGGAGTGACAAAGCAATTCTTGGACTTGTGGTTCAATAGCAAGTATCATGACAGCTCTTGGTACATTGGTACATCACATAAGCATGTGGATCAAAGGCTGCTTACCATCAAACCTCCATCTGATATACTAAGAGTACCACGGACTGTGAAAGTAGCACAAAGGTGGAAGGCTGCAGAATGCTGAAGCTGGCTATTGTTCTACAGTGGGCCTGTCCTGTACAAGATTCTTCCAACAAAATTTTTGAAACATCGGCTACTTCTGGTCACTGCTATGTTTTGCTTTCTTAAAGACACAATCACAGAAAGTGACTTGACAGCAGCAACATTCAAGATAACAAAGTTTGTGCAGGAGATACCAATGACATGGCTTGTGCCAAATGTCCTTCAATGTCCATCAACTCACACACTTGCCCTTCTCTGTCAAGATGTTTGGACCTCTTTGGTGTACATCTGCATTTTCATTTGAGGGCCACAACCAAAAACTGAAGAGGTTGTGTCATGGAACAAATTACATTCCATCTCAAATTGCAACATAGTTCATAGCATTCAACATAGTTCAGTCAATTCCTCAACTACTTAAACAAACGATGACTAGCGCTGATGTCTCAAATAGGGTGGACAAACTTGTCAATGACTGGCTAGGTGTTTATCCTCTTGTTGCTAAGGCACAGAAGCTGGAAGGTCTCGTTTTGTTGGGATGTTCTCGACAAAAAGTCCTAAATCACAAGGACAAGTTCTTAATGCTCCCAGTCTGTGATCTATCTGACAAAGATGAATACTCTGCAGAGATATATGACAGAGCCATTGTAAACAGACAACCGTTAACTACAGAGAAATATGGAAAGGCATACAAACACAACAGTTTTACAGTTCAACTAACAAATGGTTGCATTGGAAAGATTGAGTCAATTGTAAATATCATACATGATCACAAAAACAATCCACTGATCCAAGTTCAGCTTTTACAAACCGCACCTGCTGGTTTTGTGTCTGAAGGATCTCCTTCCCTTATAAAAGAAGTGGTGCCAACTGCAACAGTCATGATTGTGAAACCTCTGGAAATTGTCCGCAAGGTTGTGCACATAAGCTTAAAAAAACATGCTATGTTGCATTACAACCAAACAACATAGAGCTTGACTGATATACAGTATAGGCCTAGCACAGAGCTCAGCTGATGTTTGGATATTTATTTTCAGGGTACCTTAGCTGCATGGTGTCACTGCAACTTTCATTTAACTTGTATTTATGTTCTACATGGATCTGTATAAATTTATATAATTTCTAAATTGAGATGGTTAAAATTATTATTGTTGTCCTCAGCTAATTTTTCATTCATATTTAATTTCCAAAAACATTTTCTAATATTTTACTCCCTTGTGTAAAAAGGGTGTATTCAGAAATGCAACAATGAGTGCATGATCTTGTTTGCAATTACATATACAGTGCTTAACAAATTTATTAGGCCACCACCCAATAGGTTTGTGCCACAGCTGCCCTAAACTAAGTATCGGTGATTACCAAAATTACCATCGTTATGTTTATGTAATGGTTAATCCACCAGTATGTGTAAGATCTTTAGTCACAGTAGTGTTTCTAATGCTAAAATATAATTATTGTTGGGATTGAATGATACTAAGATAGATTGCACAAAAGTGTAATCAAAAGTAAGTCTTTGGGAAAAACTAAACTATTTGGAAGTCAGTAACAACAGAGACTGTGGAAAAGTGCATAAAAATTATGCCAGCAAGAATGCAAGCGTTTATCAAGGCCAAAGGAGGCCAAACAAAATAAAAATAAAATAGCCTATTTATATTTTTTGGTTTATTCGTTTTTGGTTATTATGTGAGAATAAAGACTATTTAGTTGTTTTAGTTTGTTATTTGCCCAATGATAACACAATTTTAATTTTAAACAGGTTTTGACGGGCGGTCTAATAAATTTGTTAAGTACTGTATATAGCTACACATAGTTTTGTGAGGACTTGAACTGAAAATAAAACTTACAAACTCACACGTTTACACTTTGTCCCTTTCTTGATTGCCAATGGCTGAGAAAAAAAGAACTTTTAACAAAACTTTCAGAGACCTTAGTACGTTGATGAAAGGGTAGCCTATGTATAGGCCATGGCTAGATAGATGTTTGTACATTGCTTGTTTTACCGCAGAACATTTATTTGCGTGGTGCCCCCTTGGACGTGGTGCCCCTACTTGCCCAATTGCCCATATGGTTAATCTGCCAATGCATCTGGTGGAAATAAAGAAAATCATCTAAATAATAATAAGCCTATTTATTTATTTATATATATATATATATATATATATATATATATATATATATATATATATACACATATAAAAGTTCCTCCTAGAACGCTGTCCCAGTTGTACAAAGAGAACAACAGAACCGTTTGCCTCAACTTGAAAGCTATTTATATTATATGCTACATAATAATTTTATGTAAGAGTAAAGAATTGTTCAGATGTGATTTTGCTAGACCTGTTCAATAAATATAGAAACTTGGAAAGATAGAGAGCCAGCTTTCTCCAGGATGACTTCGTAACAGTGGTGGCTGGCCTTAACTTGAACTATTGGAAGAGGGGGAAAAAAAAAAAAACATTTGGGCCCCATACAGGTTTTTTTTATATATACTCCGGGTTGGCCCTACTATGTTTGAACATGTTTCTGGTTGACACTCCAGGTTGTCGCTGGCACGAACTACATCTTCACTGTGAAGTTGGGCAGAACCAACTGCAAAAAAGGTGGAGTTGAGACCCTGTGTGCCATTCATAAGGATCCCAAAGTTGCACGGGTAAGACACACGGTGTCTACTTTACAATATTGTGATTATCTGTTCACATTTCTCGATTTCCATGTTAAGTTACTTTTTTTTTTTCTTTTTTTTTTTTCTTTTCCCTTTCAAGGTCATTCAGTGCAAAATAACGGTCTGGAGCAAGCCATGGTTAAACTTCCTTAAAGTCACTGAAAACACCTGCATATAGAGCTTGTGATGAGTGCAGTTTGGGGCTTTTTTAACATTCAAGCGGCAATAAAATTTACTTGCTGTTGGTAATGGTAAACTTAGTCTTTATTCTTGATAAAATAGAAACTTTATTTGTCCTGAGAACCTGTCAACAAATTATAAGAATACTTCATCATTAACACAATCATGTAAATCTCATTAGACTCCGTTGCTCTGAAAAAAGCTACAATTTGTAAGTATTTCTAAATGATAAAACGCATGTTTCTATATTAGTTCATCCTTTACTATTAAAACATGGTTTAACAGTATGTCTGTGCGCCCAGCCGGCACATGACCGACCTTCACCGCTGAAATAATGACAGTTGTTTCAACGTTGAAACAATTAATGCTAAATGGTTGAAAAAGGTTAAACGCTCGTAAGTCAACGTTGATTTTTTTTTATTTTTTTTTTTAAACAAGATATGTATGTTGAATCAATTTAATGTCTTCAACAGCATGCAAAAGACATTTCTGCCTTTTTAAATTAAGATCATTATATTTTTAGTATTTTACAATATTGATCATGAAACCCATTCTAAAATCTAAAGGTATGTAAAATATTATCATGAACAACAATAAAACTAAATTAATTTTGCTGTGTTACCACGCTGAAACAATTCCTATTTGGTCGTTTTACCTTTATTGCTTTGGTCATGATTGGTTAATCTGGCTGTCATCCAGGAAACTGGCCAATGAAACTTTCGCACCTTTCTAAATGTGAAAATATGACCGTGATCGTCTTTCTGAGTGAGGCAGCTGACTGTGAGCTGCTATGGGACGGACTCCCTTTTGGAGCCAAGCCTCTAAGCGGTCAGTTGATGAATTGCAGTTTTAGTCACTTCCGTGTTGGTTTCATGAGCGAGACCGGAAGGTTGCCGCTTGCAAAAAAAATTATTTGGCTTTATTCAAATGTGCATGATCATTAAAGTCTAAAATTGTTCAGATGACCAAAGCACAAGGGTTTCTTGCAAAATTAACAATTTAATTGTTTGGTCAGACGTACACATTCATAAATCGGGGATTAAACGTGGAGTTATGTTCTGTATGCTAAATATGAATGTATAAACAAGCGTATGTGCACTGTACCTATAACTGTGCTTTGCTTCTGCTGATTGCTGATCGAGATGACATGCTAAATGGCCGACTGACCCGGTACACATTTCATTCACGAACTACATGTACCAGTTCAGTCATTTCATTCACAAACGAGATCAGGGTTGCCAGGTTTTCACAACAAAACCCGCCCAATTGCTACTCAAAACTAACAGGAAGGGTCAGATGTGATCTGCGAGGTCCTACAAACATACGGACAAAATCAGGTAAGAAAAAGGATATCTTTATTACCTTTCAAAAAGGTGTGCGTGATGCTCATCTGATGTTGTGTGTTGCTGGTAATTTGTTAATGTCTGTCTTTTTAGAGATTTTTCTGATGTGAATGCCATGCTGGTAGAGATTCATTGACCTTTTGTGATGGGTTTTGATTTTTGATAAAGTTAAGTGAAGTGACATGTGGCCAAGTATGGTGACCCATACTTGGAATTAGTGCTCTGCATGTAACCCATCCAAAGTGCACACACACACAGCAGTGAACACACACACACCGTGAACACACACCCGAAGCAGTGGGCAGCCATTTTTGCTGCGGCGCCCGGGGAGCAGTTGGGGGTTTGGCACCTTGCTCAAGGGCACCTCAGTCATGGTATTGAAGGTGGGAGAGAGCGCTGTACATTCACTCCCCCCACCTACAATCCCTGCCGGTACGAGACTCGAACCCGCAACCGTTGGGTTACAAGTTCGACTCTCTAACCATTAGGCCACGACTTCCCCCTTTTTACTTGGTTTAATTTTAATTGTTTTTTTTTTGTTTTTCAGTACTCTTTCCACCACTGAGGACAGTACAGAAAGCGCACAAGTGGGAGAGAGCGAGGGGACGGCATCAGAAAGGACCTAGAGCTGGGACTCTTTCAAGGATCACCCGAAGCACAACCACGCTATATGCACAAGGCTGTTGGTTCTAACATTTTTATCAGAATTTGAAGAAACCTTTCTACTTAAAATATTAAATTAATTTCATTCAAGGCAGGGTTTTTCCTGTGTAAAGGATTAAGGTGACTGTCTCTGTCAAATGTAGTGCCACCTGTGCCTGTCGACAAAAATCAAGACAGGTGGTTACATGCTCCTATACCCCTTTACCACCGACACGGTTTCTGTTGCAGGTTCCATTCTCAAACTGTTCAACATTTTCACTGCACAAATATCTTGTAATGAGATGCATTAGTAAAACATGTTTTCATAGAAACTATAGGTTTTCACCAAAATAAAATCAACTGTTTTCAGTCAAAAAAAGTACTAGGGTTTCTCTTGCAAGTGCAGTGCAAAATATGCATGTTATTTTACAAAATATTTGTATTTTTTGTTGTCTTTATTGTATTTGTATTCTTCTACAGGCTTTTAACAATCTCAACACTGCAAGCTAAAGTTTGGGGTTATTTTTGTTTTATACTGTACATGTTTCCAAAATACAACCGTTTTACAAAATTGAGCATGTAGTAGTTTATTGAAGTTGATTGTAAAGCCATTGCTGCCAGTCATTTTATTTTTAACTTTATGAATGTAGTGTTGATCTAAATGCAAACTAGGTTCTAATTGAACGTACAGTGGCGTATTAACCCATGTTGAAAGGTATGACGGTAAAACAACGTCAAAATATCAACGTTGATCCGATATGAATATTGATATTTCTATTTACCCGTTTCAATATTTTATTTGCTAGTTTTTAGGTTAATTCCATATGCCTTGATACAAGTATGCAACCACAAAGTTAAACGAGGTTACACAGGGGTGAAGAGAGCATGTTTCAACATCAAGCGGAGGTGAACCAAACGAAGACTACGATGAAGAAGAGGAAGATGCAGACAGCAATGTAAGAGACAGAAGAAGGACATCCGTCATTAGTTTCAGACATTGATATATAATTGGAATTACCCAAAAAGTAGTATTAAAAGACGTTAGGTCTTTCCTGTTCTTGAAACTAAATTAATTCTTAAGGTTGATTCAATATTACTAAATGAAAAAAACACACACAACATCAACAATGCTACAATGACAAAGCCGCTTATATTAAACATAAAACTTAATGAACGGATAAGAACAAATTCAGTGGCGTAGCGTCTGGTTATGCAGGGTATGCAGGTGCATATGGTGCCCTTGTCCAACAGCTTTATGAGAATTGTCGGCTCGAGTCCGACTGACCGTGACTTTTCTCTCTCTCTCTTCCCAATTACACAGCTATTAAAATAGTTCAGCTTTGGTTTTTAACGGCAAAGTGGTCATATTTCTTTTTGTTTCTTTATTAAGTTAATTTAGAAATATGTTTGGAACATTTTATGTTTGTTAAATTCAAGTTTTTGTTTTTTAAAGGAACGACCAAGTGGCCAGAGGCAGACAGTGAGTTGAGCATCATGTTTGATCAATTTAGCCTTCTCAAACCAGCACGACTTGCCTAAAATAAACAGACATAAAACACTTCATGCATTTAACAGTATTAATTTAAACATTTAACCAAGATAAACAAGCGCTGTTAGGCGCATATCCAATCGTTAGTGCGGAGAGTGGAAGCTAAAGCGCGCTGCAGGACATGGAGGCGCCAGCGCAATCACTTGCTTTTTTTTAAAGAACAGCGGAAACTTAAAAATACGCCGTCATTTTTGTTCATAAAGATAATAGTATACATCATTCGGAACTGCAAAGGGTCTACTTGTATTTGTGTGCACTCACAATATCAACAAAACCTTGTTGTTTTATAAAAAAAGGAAAACAAACAGGATGCGCTTTCTGTCCTCTTGGTATTGCGCAGGAGCGCTTCACCGACATGATAAATATATCTATAGAATGCTTTAAATTACTATTTTTAAACGAAATAATTCAAATCGAAAACAGTTCACCCCAGGTATAGTATGAGCAGTGTGAAGCGTGATTACAGATAACCCAGGATTCCGTTTATCTGGTGTTTAGAATGACCCAGGGTTAACAATTTCAAGTGTGAAAAGCCCTCTAGAGCAGGAGTACTCAATAGGCGGACTCTGGTCCGCATCCGGACCCAGACGGTTAAATCTGGACCGACGCGCCAAAACCAACATGCTAATTTAATCATAATCAAAATGAGTTTTCAATGGATTGCGCAATTGTGATTCCGCGCTATATATCTTTGAGGCTTCTACTCGGTTTGGCTGCTTCATCTATGTCCAATCACAGCAGCTGTAACAGCATCGCTATAGCAACGTCACCACTACTCACTCAAAATGAACAAAATTACCCTCAGAACACAGAGGTAAGGACCACAAAAATAAACCAGCTGAAGTCATCCTATGAAGCTACAAGCAGTGTAATAGTTAGATCAGCCACACAACAGGAGCAGGCAACGGAAGCCTCACTACGAGTAGCATGGGTCCTGGGAAAACACAAGAAACCCTTCTCTGATGCTGAAATAGTCAAGGAGTGTATGAGTGAAGTGGTGACTGCTCTGTTTGAAGGGACTCAAAAGGATGAAATAATCCAGAAAATAAGTCAAATGCCCTGTTCTGATTCCACTGCTGCAAGACGAACTGAAATACTTGCTGATGATTTGCTTGAACAACTTAGCTCTGCTATAAAAAAAGCCAAATTCATTTCAGTGGCTGTGGATGAATCCACAGACAATGCACAACTCATGGTCTTTGTCAGATTTTATGATGAAGAAATGGGAGAATTTCATGAAGATGTTTTGGGTCTCACAAACCTCCATGGACACACAAGGGCGGATGACATTTATGAAGCAGTGACACAGATGCTTAGAGACAGAGAGATAGACCTGAAGCATGTTGTTTCCATTGCTACTGATGGTGCGCCATGTATGATTGGGAGAGAGAGGGGATTAGTATCACGCTTGAGAACTCACCACCCTGACCTCATGGCATACCACTGCATAATTCACTAGATGGTTTTGTGTGCCAGCCTTGGAGAAAGGTACTCAGAAGTAATGACAACAGTCATGAAACTTGTCAACTATCTGAGAGCATCCTCTGCTCTGCAACATCGTTTGTTGTGCTCATTTCTAATAGAGGTGAATGCAACATTTGATGATTTGCTCATTCACAACAATGTCTGGTGGCTTACTAAAGGCAAGGTACTGGAGCGGTTTTGGGCACTGCGGAAAGAGCTGGAGACATTTCTGTTGAATCAGAAAAGTGCAAAAGCCAAACCGTTTGTGGATTTCATGAAGAATGAAGAGGAAATGGAAGTTGTTGCTTTTCTAACTGACATTACTTCCCATCTCAATGACCTTAATATGAAGCTCCAGGGCAAAAACAGCACAGTGTGTGACCTCATGTCAGCTGTCCATGCTTTCCAGAGGAAGCTGGAGGTGTTCAAATGTGACTTACAGCAGAACCTGCTTCATTTCCCAAGACTTTTGGATCAGACTGCAGGAAAACATCACCATCACAATTATGCTGAATTCCTGGAAAAGCTGATTAAAAATTTCCAAATTCGCTTTGAAGATTTCCCTCTGGGAAAACAAGTATGGTTGTGCAACGAAGATCCATTTCTTGTCAAAAATACTGCAGAATTCTCAACTGAAGCCACGAAAGTCTTCCCATGGTCCAATGCTGCTTCTCTGCAAACAGAGCTAATTGATCTCCAAGAAAACCTAGCACTGCAGGAATCTCGCTGTGACCCTGTCACCTTCTGGAAGAAGATAGTTCCTTTCCTGCAGAAGACGGCCCTTCAGATTCTCACCATGTTTCCCTCAACGTACTGCTGTGAATCTGCCTTTTCAACCATGAACATGGTGAAAAGCGAATACTCACCAATGAACACTTACATCAGCCTCCGCCTGGCCCTCACACCTTTTATGCTCAAGTTTAAACAACTGGTGGCACAAAGAAGGTGTCACCTTTCACACTGAAAGGCCTACCATGTCGTTTTTTTGTGTATAGTTCTAAAGTTTTGGGGATTGCCTTTTTTTTGGAGTTCTCTATTTGGAATTTGACCGTCACTTTTCCGGACCTCAGACTGAATGGAAATTTGGTAAGTGGACCTTTCAAGTTTATATTTGAGTACCCCTGCTCTAGAGGGACAGAGGTCTATCCACCAGTCTCACAAAATCCTGTGGGAAACACTGTATTACCAACACTGTAACAATACAAAGCTGGTTAAAAATCTGCAAACTTACCTTTTAGGGCAATGATTACAATATAAGGATTATTCGGTAGCTTTGCATGTTCATCTGTAGTTGCCATCATCTGAAATCTTTGAGTGTTGGCATCTTCTGAAGTCTTCACATGCAAGGCTGGATCCAAACTGGAGCTGGCGTAATCTCTAGTAACCTTGGGATGGGCATCCCGAGATAGAAAAAGGAAAACAAATGAGAAAGATTAGCATATCTGCTGTTCATATTTCACACAAAAGATGATTTATTTAATCACATATATCAGAAGTGCAAGGTTATGAGATGTTTTCTGTGTGAATACATGTTAAAATGTAATTGACCGTTCACAATGAGCTTGATTGACAGGTGATCTGACCAATCATAACGCCGAAACCGCCATCTTGCCCAACAAACAAATCAGACAGGAGAGTAGATTAACTTCGGTCACGGTGGACTTAAACTTGAAAAATGTTGTATAAAGACGCACAACATCTTTTTATTTTGTGCTTTAATTAAATATGAAAAGACAATCGGTTCACGTGTGCTGCTTGAACTGAGGTGCTACAGCGATCTGTCGCAACACATTAAAACAGCATAAAACAGTATTTATTGTTTGAATTTCTTTTAAAAAAAGACAAAATTTGAAAGCTGAAACCTTGTTTCATACCAGAAGTAACCTTCTCTGTCTTTTCTGTCTGTGTGTTGTCAGTTTCCTCTTTGCTCCGCGATGTATTATTTCGCTGTGAACACATGGTGTGTACTGTAAGAGCAGCATGGCTTATCGGACATAGCAACAGTATCTAAGGATTTTCTTTTATCATATTAGTTATTCTGTCTCAACTCTGAAGCCATCAAGAGTCCAGGTATCGGTTAGCTGAATTTTCTGTCTCATTACTCCAGTCTTTAGTGTCACATGATCCTTCAGAAATCATTCTAATATGCTATGTTTTGCCAAAGAAACACTTTTGATCAATATGAATGTTAAAAAAAATAGCTCTACTGTTTTATATTTTTGTGTAAACCGTTTTAACAGTGTAGAGTTTATTTATTTTTAATGCTTCATTGTTATATTCATGGATTTCATGTGACGTCACACAGTGGTGCGGCCCCCATTTGTAGAACCAAACTGCATTTCCGTCAAGCTGCTGTGCTGTGCTGTGCTCTGGGCTGTGATAACAGCAAATCACAATGGATTATTTACCAAGAGACATGGATGTATGGGATTCTTTTGATTAAATATTTCTGGTAAGCATAGATGCATGTTTACATTTTAGCATTTTAGTTAGCAAGGTCATAATGAAACTTGCAAAAGGTTAAATTTGCGTGCGAGACTGCTGATTTGCCAGAAAACTTTTGTTATGCTCCACCTAAAGCTAATAAATCAATGAGATGTTTTTTATCTTTGATCTAAGTACAGTTATGTGAGTCTAGAATGTTTACGCTGCACTAAACTTTGACGAAAAACAGTCCAATCCGCAAACAAACAGATGAAGAAGAGGAGGATGATGACGTCCAGGCCATACAAGGAGAAAGGTTTGTAGTTTTAGTTTCCACATTCTTATTTTTATGAATGTAACAATGTAATTACTTCAAGGATGTTAGAGTGAAGAGGATCTGTTTGTACTACTATTATAATTCTGTAGACTATTATAAAACGTTATTTTCAAATAATCTCATTTAACTAAATAAGCTAGTTGCAGTGATTCTTACGATGGCAATGTACTGCTGCAATCAAATGTATATGCATCAATATGTCTGAGATAATTTGCAGTAGCTGTGCCCTGCTTTTACAGTTACTAAATGTAAGCAGACTTATTTGTTCAGGTGCTCACCAATATCAAAACACATGTAACTGACTACAACAAAACAGAATCACAGTTTTGTTGCTAAGATTTCGTTGCTTCTTCACTTAGCATGTAGAAACATACAGGAATAACTGAATATTTATCTTAAATGTGCCACAAATGTCTTTTAACAATGTTTTGTAGTAACTAAGAGAAGTGTCATCGCAGAAGAAATGGCAGACGTTCCTCAGACACCTGTGAACACCGAGCAGTGCTTGGGGTCAGACAGTAGATTTCACTTTTATTATACTTCTCTGACTGAACTAGCAAGGAGCAGTTAGAGTCCACGAGAAAGTAAGTTCAAGTAGCCTACATGTCTGCACTGACCATGATTATACTATATAATATAATATTTTCTGCAACAATTGGGGGGAATCATAACTGAGGAGACAAACTGACCAACAGGAAGTTATGGATGTGTAATTTTCAAGCAATTTATTGTGGCATTCACTGTTATTTTTACTAGTGAAAAGTGTTTCTACTAATTTACTTAAAAGTATAGTTAACCCAGAATTCTGCAATCATTTACATTATTACATCAATCCCTCCTCATTTTTTTCAAACCCCTGACTTTTGTTTTTCTGCAGAACTCAAAAGAAGATATTTTGAAGAATTCTGGTAATCAAAACCAACAGGTTTGTCACGTGTAGACGACATAAAGGAAGTAAATTATTTTCATTTTTGGGTAAACTATCTCTTTAATTAGGACGATACACACTTTAAATTTCAATCATACTGGACACAGCCACTTAATGTGCTAGAATTAAATGAGAAAATAATAATAAGTAAATAGTCTTTCAAACAACATGTGCTTTGATACAATATATATATATATACATTTACTTTCATTCAGTTTGGTGCATTCAGTTAGACCTTTAGTAATAGATACTTGTGCATTATTTGCTCTTTACAGGTGCAGAAATGAAAGCTCCCAAGCAAAGAACTCACTGGACTAAGATGTGGAAAGACATGCTGCACAATGAGCAACAACCAAGAACAGTATTCACTGATTACCTTTAAAAATGATTCATAGTAAAAGTTAGGTAATAATTATTTAAATTACGGTATTTTACCAAGTACAAAATGTTTAATTCGAAAACTTTGCCATTTACCAATGTGTTTCTCAAAACACCTTTTAAATTTGTAATGTTTTAACCTTTATTAAATGTTACAGTCCAAGTTTACATATAAATGCCTCATTCATGGGTAATTTTGCAAAATGTGTTAAATATTTTATCTACACTTATTGTATAACTGCTGCTTTTTTGCTGTAGTTGCATGTTTTTGTAAATAAATAGTTTTGTAAATAACTTTTCCTCATGCCAGCTTAATCAAGCTAGTTATTTAATGGACTTTGCTTTCATAATAATGAGATGTTTATAGATTTGTTAAGTGATGTTATTTATGTATTATAATCTATATAATTAAAATGAAAGTAAACGTTTTGTCTAGGTAACGTTATTAATTTTAAATGAAATATTAATGAACAGTACAGTAGAAATGAAACTGGGCTAAGTCTGGCGAGTCCGGCTTGGATGCGATAGTGTCGGCAAGTTACGGCTGTTGCATCTGGTCCGGTTGAATCGGCCCAGAATCTGAAAGTGAGTACGCAAGCATCCAGGCCGGGTGCTGCAGATGGATCCGGGCCGATGGACAAGCCTCTTAACAGGTGAAAATCTAACTGAAAATGGCCCGAGAGTACGGAGAGGGATTGTGTATGAGGTAGAGGTAAATAGCCAGCAAACGTCAAATTGGTAAGTTTTCCCTAGACTTTAGTGGAGTCAGCAGTTCGCTTGACAGAAAATAAGGATATAATCCTAAAGTGTCTATTTTTTTTTAATACCATTGTTTTCCGTTGTTGTTTAAGTGTTATTTTGGTTTCTGATCACCAAGGAAAGGCGATGCAAGGTCCTAAAGATGGCGGCCGCAATAAAAAAGTCACGTGACTGAAACCCATGAATTAGACCCCAAACCCCTGAATGGTAGTGTACACTAAATTTTTAAAAAGAAATTCATATTTTTATTCAGCAACGATACATTAAATTAATCAAAAGTGAGTGTAAAGACTTCTGTTGCAAATAAATAAGACATTTCTATTCATCAAAGAATTCTCTCTCTCTCTCTCTCTCTATACCGGTATATATATATATATATATACACACATATAAATATATATATATTTATTTATTTATTTATTTATTGGGCAGCACAACTGTTTTCAACATTGATAATAATCAGAAATGTTTATTGAGCAGCAAATCAGCATATTAGAATGATTTCTGAAGATCATGTGACACTGAAGACTGGAGTAATGATGCTGAAAATTCAGCTTTGATCACAGAAATAAATGA
The DNA here is from genome assembly GCF_001515645.1 of Sinocyclocheilus grahami. NCBI lineage: Eukaryota > Metazoa > Chordata > Actinopteri > Cypriniformes > Cyprinidae > Sinocyclocheilus > Sinocyclocheilus grahami. Next base: position 168,159 of record NW_015506796.1, read on the forward strand.
CATTTTACAGAAAACTGCTATTTTAAATTTTAATATTATTTCACAATATTACAGTTTTTACTTTTTTATCAGATTTTTTCAGAAATTGGTCAGCATAAAATACTTCTTTTCAAAAACATTTTTTAAAAATCTGAATTTTGAACATTAGTGTATGTTTGGGGTTAACTTGCTAGCCATATGGTTCAATGTGCCTTGGAGATGTCCGACAGGAGGTTTGCTCAGACTCTGGGATGCAGAAGGCCATCAAGCATGGAAGAATCTAGAAATATAACAAGCAATTTGTCACAGAGTCAACAATATTCAGTATACAATGCCAGTTTTATCACAAGGAACCAAGCTAGAGCACAGGTGAAATGTAGAAAAGAGAAAGAATATGTATTTAATAAATATCCTGAACAGTTTTTATCACTATTTGTTTACCATGAGACGAGATCAAAATGCGTTTGAACTGTACCCAGCGCTGATGTAATGACGTCACCGATTAACGGTAACGTTAGTGTATATTTAGGTTACATAAAAAAAGTCTATTTCCAATCACCCATTGAAAAATTACCAGCAAAACTTTTACAGAACGGTCAAAGCCTCTCATCTACACATAAATATGTTATTAAAATCAAAAAGTTTCATAAAGAGCTCAGTCTTTTAAGTGTATTTATTTTTTGTCTCAGTGTTTAGCAGTTGTCGTTGCTAGGAAACACTTGTTTTGTTTACTGTGGAGATGTGCTGAAATGGCGTTTGGTCTGGTACTGTATCGCGTACCTTGTCAGTGTCGTGCGCTTTGCTTGGCCAGTTGGGATAAACAGGAAAGTGTGTCCAGCTGAATTCAATTTGAGTTTTGTTAAACGAATTAAAAAGAAGCTTAGTTTACCGCGGAAGCGGTCGTGTGAAGACCGAAGAGTATAAAGACCATCTCCTCTACCGTGCGACTCCACCGGGCAGGACACTGGCAAAGGACATAAGTATCGCTTTTTATCTCTCCTCTCTCCACTTCTGTTTCAGTTTTTTTATAATCTATTTCTTACTATGTGTCAGTAAGTTGTTGTTATTTTAGCATGTGTGTTTGCCTCAGTGTTATTTTTTTTAGGATTACTGATGAACTAATGTACTTTGATTTGTATTAGTTATCTATTTTAGTTTTAGTTACAGTTGTAGTAATGTTGTCATTTTATTAGTTTTTTTATTATGTCTATATAGGCTTTTTATTACGTTTTACTTTTATTTATTTTGAGTTATTTCAGTACTTCAACATACAAAATGGAAATGAAATAATATATATATATATATATATATATATATATATATATATATATTTAATGTATTTATATACATGTACATGTATACATGTACAGACCCCCTTACATTTTTCACTCTTTGCTAAATTGCAGCCATTTGCTAAAATCATTTAAGTTAATTTTTTTTCCTCATTAATGTACACACAGCACCCCATATTGACAGAAAAACACAGAATTGTTGACATTTTTGCAGATTTATTAA
>NW_015506796.1:175942-182553 GCF_001515645.1 Sinocyclocheilus grahami
TTCAACATACAAAATGGAAATGAAATAATATATATATATATATATATTTAATGTATTTATATACATGTACATGTATATGTATATGTGTGTGGCTGTACATACACATATGTAGTTGTTTTTTGGTGTTTGGCTTAGTGTTATGTTAGAATCATTATTATACTCATAGCTTTTTGTTCTTTTAATATTTTTGAATTGTTTTTAGCTTTATTTTTATTTTATTTTTAATTTAAATGTTTTAGTTTTGAAATGTTGTTGTATGCATTTGTCATTTTTATTTAATTTATTTCATTTTCTTAAATGTGTGTATATATATAGTATTTATAGAGTTTTAGCTTTTAGTTTTAATTACTTTTTCTTATTTGTAAGTCGCTTTGGATAAAAGCGTCTGCTAAATGACTAAAAGTAAAGTAAAGTAAGTAAAGTCTATGGAGTTAGCTGCTAACGGACTTGTTCGAAGACACTAACCATTTCTATGAAGTAAATTCAACAGAAGCGGGTCAAATACAAGCAAAAGAAGTGTCAGAAACAGTTGCATATGATATTTGTGCGATTTTATGGACTTAACTTACCGAAAGCAGTGAAAACAGCAGCGAGAGACGGACCGTACAGCTTGTTAGTGCTGTCAGTCGCCCCGTTTCCATGGCAACTACCTCCGCTCCAGTGTTTGATTGCTACACCAAAGTTCAGCGCGCGCTCATTAAAACAAGCAGAATTTACATAAATAAACATATAAAGATTTCATAAATAACTTAAATCTAATTAAAATATTATTAAATCATCCATTTAAGTTTTTTTTGTAGTTCTATGACCCATTCATATGTGAAAAATGCCACCCCTGCACGTGGTAGTCACACAAAACAGCACTTTTATAGTCATAATAAGTATAAAAGTATAACAAGTTTAAGTTTTATAGAGGTAGATTACCTCCGTGAAGTTGGCCCCCCACCCAACACAAAACGTCGGCAAAATAGTCTCAATCGTTTGTGCACCGTTTGTGCTGTAACATTTTTGTTTTGTTCTGCTTTGGTTTTTTAGATATTAAAATAATATTTATAGGTCATTCTGAGGTCACTCAGCCCCCCAACATATTCCAAATTCACCCCAAATAGTCTCGTTTGTTTGTGCTTCGTTTGTGCTGGTTTGTGCAGGTAAAAGTTTTGTTTGTGCTGCTTCGGTTTTTTAGATATTAAAATAATATTTTAAATGATAATTTTGAGGTCACTCGGCCCCCCCACATGCTCCAAATTTACCCCAATAGTCTCATTTGTTTGTGCTGGTTTGTACCGGTATTTTTGTTTTTACTGTCTTTTTTTTAACAATACAGTTGAAGTAATAAGGTAAAATTCAAACGGCAAACCAAATCACATGAAATAGTCGCAGTCACTTAATTGTTAGTAGCCATATTCGTTTAATTAGACCAATTAAACGGAAAAAACTAGGCCTATTTCATTGTCTTTACAAAAAAATAAAATAAAGGCTTGATATACATAGGCCTATTTTTGCTTCTGCGCACAAATAAAACATGCAATAGCCTACTGGTCCATGTAGCGGTCCGTGTAACCCTTTGCAGTTCTTTGTTCAATTCGCACCATCAAAATGAACCAAATGAAAAGTTGGCTTCAAACTTTAATTTCATCAAAACGTTTATTAACAAAAACTAATAAGATGAGGCATGGCATACACCACATGCTGTATTACATAATGACTAATACATTACAGAACAAAACGTTCTTGGCTCCAACTTGGTTCATTTATTGTTGATTTTTCTGAAGTGATTAACGTTAGGTCTATTCACAAGCTGTTTTATTTACGGTATAAATGCTTGGAAATAATATTTAACGTCCATTCATCATTTGTAGCACGCAAGCCACCCAATAATCGCAATAAGCGTTGTGCTTTGTTACTTATATTAAAACACAAAGTGTCACCCTTCTGTCAATTTTATATTAAAATACTAGGCTACAAACAATAAATATGTTTTTACGCTTCTAAATTTGTAGTGAGATATATTCGTATTATATCCTATATTCGTCTCAGTTCAAGCAGCATGTGAATCAATGACATTTTCATCTTTAATATTTGCAGCACGAAATAAACATGAATAAATATTTGAATGCATGTTGAAAAAGCCACAAATCATGATGCAGCAAATTACTTGCAAACATACAATACACAACTTAAAACAGTAATCGCAAACACGTATTTTCCTTTGATTTCTCTGATCATGAGAAATGTGACACAAACCTGTGGTCTAATACCATACTACTCAGATTTACAGCTTGCTGAGACAGAAGACACATTTATCTTGAAGACTCGGAAGCTATGGAATGCCAATCCTGCCATAATTAGAAATAAATAAATAAATGTACAAAGAAACGTAAAAAATCTAAAATAAATATACAGAGAAAAGTAAAAAAGCAAAATTTAATAATTATTTATAATTGTATTTCCTTGTTTATGTATTTTTTTCCCACATTTTTTTTTTAAATGTTTTTTTATTTATACATTTCTTTATTTCCACTTTTATTTATTTTCACATTTATGTATTTATTTACGTATTTCTTTCTTTAATTATTTATTTCCACTTTTATTTATTTTCACATTTATTTATTTTCACATTTATTTATTTATAAATTTCTTTGTCCGTAGAGTAATGAGAGGGCGTGTTTTACCTCAGGAATAGCAATCGAGCCAGAGTAGGCAAGGGGAAAGCTTTGAGCAGTGACACCTTGATTATAATGGGTTCTCTTGGTGCAGACACGGCTTTAGATATGGATTAATCACACTAGGCTGGAAATATCCAGAATTAGTTCAAACAAAAGGTGTCCATGGGAACGGAGCTAGTGAAACACACAAGCCATGCATTGAACATACAAGCATCAGACTCAGGCCGAGAATATTCTGATAAGTTTTCGGAAGGGCCGGGCCCGTGCAGGGCTCTATTAATTCCCTCGTTTCAATTAAAGGTTCTCCCTCGGCTCAGCGAGCCCACAACACGCCCGGGTCCATATGCACCTGCATACCCTACATACAAGACGCTACGCCCCTGACCTACAGTCAGCGCTCTGGGTAAATACATCCACATCCCCACCCCCCGCTCCGCCACTGGTACGATCCAACCGGGAGCGCAAAACAGAGAAGTGGAAAATCAGAATAATTAGTAATTTTTTATGTTAGTTCAAAAATCAGATTCGAGCGCAACAATCCAAACTTGAAAAATTGAAAATTAAAATGAGAGACAATTATCCGTTTGTAAATTGCTCCAAAAAAAATTAAAATTAAAGTTTGAAGCCAACTTTTCATTTGGTTCATTTATTAATTTTTTTTTTGAAAATGAAGTTTTTATTGGTTTTCTTTATACATAACAAAACGTACCAGTACAAAAAAAATGTTGTACATTTAAAAAAATAAATAAATAAATACACTGTATACAAAACAAAACAAACAAAAGTAATTATCATAAATAATAATTATAATTATAGAAATTACACTTAAATGCACAACAGGGTAATCAAGTCACACTTCAAAGGGTGACTGATACTAGATCCATGCCTGAAGTAACAATCTGAATAAAATTCTCCCACAAGTCAACATCCATGTGATTTACACTCACCTTAGCTAACATTTTTTCATATGATACATTCTCTATCATAGATTCAATCCACATTTTAAGTGAAGGACATTGAATATCTTTCCAAAATCGAAGTATCCGTCGTACTGCCGTGATTACACCGACAGTAACAAGGGAAAACAGGGGCTTTTTCCCTACCTTAACATAAGGATTATTCCATACTGATGAGTAATGCTGACACATGTGAGAAATCTTAAATTTTCTGTGGACAATTTTCCAAACCTCTTTAGAATGAAGCAATATTGGGTTGATCATTTGATGCTGTAAGTTCCCCTCTGGGTTTTGTGAAAAAGCCTCTATTGGCCGAAAAGGATAAGTAAGTTGTCGTTCTATTAATACCCAATCCAAATCTAAATCTTCTTCCTCCCTGTGTCTAGTGAGCTTAGACATTTCAAATGCTATTTTATAGAGCTCTACATTCGGTAATGCTAAACCTCCCCCATCTCTAGGCAAACATAATTTATTAACGCCAATCCTGGGTATTTTACCTTCCCACAAAAAATTCTTAATCAGCATTATATCGCTTATATATCTGGTGAGGCATAGTAACAGGGACCATCCCAGATATGTAATTAAACTGTGGTGCTATTGTCATCTTTATTATATTAAACTTTCCCCACAAAGTTAACAATTTTCTTCCAACTATCTAATTTTGTTTGTATTTTCTGCAACAAAGTGTAGGAAACTTTTCCTCGTCGAAGCAGAAACCAGGAGACGTTGGGATATCTTTCATACAGAAGTCACTCTTTATTGAGGACTTGCTGTGCGTCGCTGCAGTCATCCAAGTCTGACTATAGCTCAGCACAGTAGAGTTTATATACATTTTAAGGGGGCGGGATTCATTCAGTAGAGGTGGCGACAATCTAAACAAAGCATGCAAATGCAATACAGGAATCAGCCCGTTACCGGAATTTCTCCAGCCCTGATCTCATCAGCATAACAGTGTCATTCAAATGCATAGGTGCTAATCCAATCAGCATAACTCCTCAAAGACTGGGGCGGAGGCACCAAGAGCCATTACAAACAAAAGGTGACTTTCTCAGTAATTTGGTTAATTTGACTAACAATAAGAGAAACCGGAACAGACAGGAACCTCTTGCTACACTTTAAGATAATCATTTGTCTGATGTAATTTACCTTAAATGCTAAATACAATGTACTTCACCTTAGTTTTTCATGTGATGCTATGTCAGAACATAGGATCAGCATAGTTTAAACAGATTCTTAAATTTGTAATCCAACACTTCCCCCTTTGAGAGTTCTAATAACTCTCACAAAATACAAATTTAGACACTTAAAAGTTCATTCTTGTAACTTGTGATCATTACAGGCACATAGCACTTGCTCTGTATTGATTGTCTGTAGTGACTGACTAGGGTCCGTGTAGTTCTTACGGGTAGTAATCTTTTCTGGTTCGAACTGTAATTTCCCCGTGATGGGCATGGGTCAGTTGTTGAATTAAACACTTGATACTGTGGACGCATAGATAGTACACCAGTAGGAAAAACAACAGCAGAATTGCTATTTCCTTGATCCACAGCCAGGGTTTACCTAACAGGTTTCCGAACCATGAAGAATTGTCATCAGTCATCTGGTGTAATTTTGCTGAAAGATCAAGAATGTCTTGTTGGATTTTGTTCAAGTTCTCTGTTGGATCCATTAACCCTGTGCAGCGCTCAGGTCCGATAATGGTGCATTGCAAGAATGTAATCCAAGGCCACTCTGTTCTGTAAGATCATTATCTTGTGTGAAGCGAGAGTGTTCGTGATGTTACCCAGGGCCAAGACCGTATCATTGGCCAGTTTCTGTACAGAATTTGATAAGCTTCTAACTTGATCAAGGGCCTGCATGACACCATAAAACGGGATTAATGTTCCAAGAGTTCTTGACCACCATGTTTGTGCACAAGTGAGTCCTGGAAGGCAACCATCTTCTGTGTTCGTGGTAGGAGCTGAACCACAAGTACTGGAGTGGATTTCAAGTTTTCTCTGACTGCAGGTAGGGCATAGACTAAGGTGCACCTGCCATTAAACTTGGCTGGTAGTACACTATAGATTGAGGTTCTGTATAGCCAAAACATGCCTGTTGGAGGGGGAATCCTGCACCATTGCTTCACACTAAATAGCTTGGGTAATGATCGAGTTTGCCTAATACATACTTCCACATCCTCATTCTTTTGTCGTGTGGATGATGAGATTTCTGTCTTCAGTGACATTCCCATTTTAATTATGAAACCACATGCAGCACTGGGAATTTTTCCCAAGTCTTTAGAGTCTGAGGATAGATATTCAACACACCAACTAAATGTCATTGGTAAGATGACGGTCTGTCATAACCGGTGTGCTTGTCGTCAAATTGCAGGACCTTAAACCTGGAGTGCAACATGGTGAGGCTGGAGGAGCAGTCACGTCATGACATGTGCTTTTGTTAAAAATTCCATTAGTGACCACACCAAATAGAGTGCAAGTATCACAGTCAGAAATGGGGTGTGCTACCCATGGGATTCCTACTCCTACCGAAAGAGGATGTGGCATGCAAACGTTCTTTCCAGCAAACAAGGCATTTCTTGACATATTCATCAGCTCTAAGGATATGTTGCTTCTGGAGTCTATACTTTGTGCGATGTCCATGATGATTACTAGTATGGCAATCTTGATCATGTTGATGGATGACTGAAGTTCCCGTATGTGATTCTCTGCGTTGTGTATTTAATTTTTCTTCCGTGACAGTTGGCTTGGTAGGGGGTCTAGTTGTCTTTCAGAGGTGGTGGCTTCATACACAGGTGATGAGGTCGGTGCGTATGGGTCTCGGGACAGCCATCAAGTGGTATCTGCACAGAGTAAGAAAGAAAACAAAAGACGACAGAGCAGTATTTGTTGTAAAAGACGGCAAACACTAGGGTTGTATCCTTTGTTCGATCTTAGTCTGCTATTGTTGTTCCTTCTTTCCCTATTTCTTGATTCCTGCGACACCTAAAGAA
>NW_015506796.1:183323-184062 GCF_001515645.1 Sinocyclocheilus grahami
CACTAATCCAGCATGCTTAATGGGGGATCCAGCAGAAGTTAGAAACTGTCTACTTTGCCAAATGACACCGAAATCATGAACCACCCCAAAAGCATACCTAGAATCAGTGTAGATATTTGCAACAAATCCTGAAGCTAGCGTGCATGCTCTAGTTAAGGCTACTAGTTCTGCAGCTTGAGCTGAAAAATGATCTGGAAGACAGCCTGAAGCTACAACTTCAGTGGTGGAAGTTACTGCATAACCTGCTCGTCTCTTACCCTCAATGACTTGAGCTGAACCATCAATAAACAACTCAAATTCTGCATTCTCTATGGGAGTTTCTTTTATTTCACTCGTAGCTGCGTATGTGAGCGTAACACAATCGTGAGTCATTTCACCTTCATCCTCTAACACAACTTCAGTCATTGCAGACATCATACATGAGGATGGGTTTGTGACTGGCGCACGCTGTAAAACAATGTTCGGGGCTGTGAGGGTTGCTAACCAATTTCCCCAACGAGAGGTGGTGACAGAAGTGACTTTTGCTTGATTCATTAGTGCGGACACTGCATGAGGGCATCTTACATTTACAGTCTGTCCTAACACCATTCCTGATGAAGCCTGAAGAGCTAGATGAACTGCCTGCACTGCTCTAAGACACGGGCCCATTCCTTGAGCGACTATGTCAAGTTTACCAGAATAGTAATTTGCGGACACTACATGAGGGCATCTTACATTTACAGTCTGTCCTAACACCATT
>NW_015506796.1:184072-185634 GCF_001515645.1 Sinocyclocheilus grahami
CTCTGCGATAGTCTCTCTATATCTTTAGGTCCTAGTGCTTTGGCAGTTTGATTGTTGCGGTTCATTTTCTTAGTCAAAGAGGATACTCTAGCACGGAGCTCTTTGTTCTGTTCCTCTAGCTTTAAGTTACGCTGAGACTGTTGTATAGCTAGCGCTAAACCAAATTCTCTGTGGCAGCAGATAATGCCTTTCACATTGTTCTTGCGTATACATGCTCCTAGTACCTTTTTACACTAATCTACAGACCAAGTCTTGTCAGGATGGATCTCATATTTCTTAGTTAGTTCTTGTCTAACTTTCTCAGTGACTATTAGGTTCATTTCGCTATCTGACCACAAAGGAGTCGCGAGACCACCTTTTTCAGTTGTGGGGATCAGTCTAGCATTCTTTCTACACATTTTGTGAGTTTCTTTATTACCACACAATCAAAACACTCAAACTTCTCTGATCAACAGAGGGTACACTTGTTAACACAGATCAACTATCGTTAACCTTCCTTGGCAAAGCAGAGGATAACACAAATTATTAGCACTTTACGCTAAACTTCCCTGCCAAAACAGAGGGTAAACAATTCTTCTCTGCCGAAACAGAGGGTAACAAATATTAACACGTAATGTTAATCTTCCCTGCCGAAACAGAAGATAACCTTCATCTCTAAAATACATTTTTAGAGGATAACTTAGTTAACCAAACCCTACAGCTGTCTGTTAACTCTTCTCTGACGGTGCAGAGGATAACAAATTTGTACTGGTCTTAAAGGTTCTTTTTGGATAGAGTGACACTCACCAACCCTTGGTTGTACAGAAAGATTCAGTCTGGAACGAAGTCAGATCTTTGTTGAGCTTGAAGTTTCAATCTGGATTCAGGTGAGGAGCTCTATCTGGGTCACGGCACCAAAACTGTAGGAAACTTTTTTCTCGTCGAAGCAGAAACCAGGAGACGCTGGGATATCTTTCATACAGAAGTCTCTCTTTATTGAGGACTCGCTGTGCGTCGCTGCAGTCATCCAAGTCTGACTATAGCTCAGCACAGTAGAGTTTATATACATTTTAAGGGGGCAGGATTCATTCAGTAGAGGTGGCGACAATCTAAACAAAGCATACAAATGCAATACAGGTATCAGCCCGTTACCGGAATTTCTCCAGTCCTGATCTCATCAGCATAACAGTGCCATTCAAATGCATAGGTGCTAATCCAATCAGCATAACTACTCAAAGACTGGGGCGGAGGCACCAAGAGCCATTACAAACAAAAGGTGACTTTCTCAGTAATTTGGTTAATTTGACTAACAATAAGAGAAACCGGAACAGACAGGAACCTCTTGCTACACTTTGTTTAAGATAATCATTTGTCTGATGTCATTTACCTTAAATGCTAAATACAATGTACTTCACCTTAATTTTTCAAGTGATGCTATGTCAGAATAAAGTATTAGCATATTATAAACAGATTCTTAAATTTGTAATCCAACAATGCCCACCTACAATTGACGCACTAATATTTGGTAGCTTGTGTGCTGGTCTTCCATGAAGTGGGACTGGCTTGTGTATTCAACCTCCGTG
>NW_015506797.1:0-315 GCF_001515645.1 Sinocyclocheilus grahami
AAAAAAACAAAAAAGTACCATGGGACAGAGGTATGTTTGAGACAAAAGATTGAGATTGTCAACGCCATGCGCTATCGTTAGTGTAGCATGAAGCTAACAGCTACATTGTTTGTAAAATATCATTTATTGTCTATTAGGTAGCATGAATTACATTCATTACAGATAAATATATTAATATCCCCATTGTCTAAAATTGGTAGACGAGATTTTAGAAAACCGATTGGTTAGAAGGCTTGAATGTAGTTCGGTCGAGCTTTACAGTGCAGTAGGTCAAAGAGAGAATGGACTAATTAGGTGTGTGGATCACATTTTTGC
>NW_015506797.1:538-31692 GCF_001515645.1 Sinocyclocheilus grahami
TTAGGTGCTTTCTCTGCTCCTGTGAGGGTAAACGTTGAGGGCTTTATTGGAGATTCGGCTATCTTGTCTTGTTCGATCCCTGAAAGTAAGATTCAAAACAAAATAGAAGTATTTGAAGTACACTGCAGAGACGATGAAGGCAAGGAAGTGTGTGACATCATTGACGGCAACAGATCATGTAAAGATCAAGATCCAAAGTACAAGGACAGAGTCGAAACGTTCCCAGAGGAGTATAAGAAGGGCAACTTCTCCATCAAACTCAACAGTCTTCAAAAAACTGATGCAAGGAAGTACCACTGTAGCATCACAAGGGACAGTACATCACACGACACATTTCAGAAAGTGGTCATCACAGAGCTTCATGTCAAAGGTGTGTATAATCTGAGTTTCATTGAAAAACCATGATTGTGGTTTAAAATTCTGAATGTTAGTCTGCAGTTTTTAGTGACTGATCAAACTAATGTTACAAACTTTGTCATTGTCGCTTTGTCCCACAGATAAACCAGAAGGAAAAGGAAACCACGGGGAACCATCATTGATTGTGTTGTTGATCAGTTTTCTTTTCACTCACATTGTGCCGTTTATCTGAACAATTATTTGTTTAGTTTTTTAAGTGTTGTTCAGATCTGCTCAATCAACCAAAGTACATTTTCAAGTATCTTTACATTGAGAATTGTCATTATGGGTAAATTCTACTCTACATTTCAGAAAATACCATGTTGATCCTTGGTTTTTCAAACATTACATTCATTTTATTAATTTCAGTCAATGCACAGCTTGGCACAGCTTGTACTTAGTTTATATTAAGGATATAACAATTTCAGTCATTGTCATTTCTGTAAAAGTCATGTGTGCAATTAAAACAGTATAACATCAACCCTGGTAATAAACTGAAAAATAAATATTTTACGTATCTGACTAAGCCTCATTTTACTGGTGTTGCATGCAAGTTATGAAATGTAAGTTATGAAACATTTGCATTACAAATAAAATAAACGTTAACTGAAGTAAAATATGAAAACAAAATATGTTTTATTACAGCTAGTTGCCAGAGCAACATTTCTCCTTTTAATTGGAATTTGTACATATGTGAAAAATAAAAAACCATTAACAATGACAAACACATAGTACTAAAACTTTAAAATTTAAAAGAAAATATTTATGAATATTCAAAATATGAATCAAACTAATTAATAATAGTATACCAGTGATACTTAAATGACACTGAATGTTTATCAAAAAATTGCCACATAGCACTTCATCAAATATCAAATACTGATATATTTTGACCCATATATAGAAGGTGCACCAAGAAAAGAGTAGTTTTTACAAATATTTTAAAACGTTAAATAATGTACGCTATTATCAGAAAAACTGCTTTACTACAAGAGAGGTTGCCCAATGGAGGCTGCCATGTTGAGATCACATGACCAGATAAACGTATTTTTATCTCAGTAACCCCCCTTTGATTGGACAGTTTCAGTTGTGGAACAGATTGATGGATAAAAACATCTGCATAATACCTAAGGTAGAAGGATAAAATGAAAGGAGGAGCAAGGACTACTCTTAACACAAGACATGAAAGACTAACATCAATTTATGCAAATGTCGAGCTTCCATCTAGACATTAGACTATTTTTGTGGCATCGTACAATTACCCTCAGCAGCCCGAAAAAATACAAATTTTAGGTTTAGATGTCGGTCAGACAGCCTCTTCCTGAATAAGCAGTTGGTATTTAGCCAAAATATCACTCATAATTACATTGCTTTTCTTTGCTTTTCAAAGACATGCTTAGTGCAAAATTTACCTTTACGCATCTCATTTAATCAAAACATCAAGCATATCTTTCCAAGAACAAATTTATTTGCACTATTCCAGGCAGCACAGCACTGTTACACAACAGAGTTAATACAACAGTTAAATCAATTCAACACCAAAAATAAAATATATTAAATAAATTACATTTTGTAACTCAAATATGACACTAAATTAAATACAAATACTATTATTTTAAATTAAATAAATACAGCCAATGCATACATTTTAGTGCAACTGATCTGCCTGGTGCAGGAGAGGTATTTACAACTAGTAAATAGATTAGTAAACAATCCACTTCAATCTCATCTCATCAAACTTTCAAGATTCCTGAAAAAAAAACGCAAGTTATAGAGCCTGTCGGGGTATACGCAACATTTTATTTTATGTGTTTAATGTAAATGCAAAAGAGGTTGTGTCTTAATTAATGTCATTTTACGTTTATTGTTTTTGTCCATTGTAAATGATCTGGAAAGACACATTTGCAATGTTTTGCAAGCGGAATGACTGAATCTAAAGTCTGAATCCAAATCAAATCCACTACAGTAGAGTCCAGTGAATGGACTGTACTTATGGCATCTACCTTGATTATAACAGGCCTGATATGTAATATGAGGTGTGTGTGTCCAAATATTTGTCATATATTATATCTAAGACACAATGCAGTGTAATTCTGTGGTTCCTATGTGGTCCAGTAAGTACGGAGTAGAAAATAATAATATTGCAAAGTCAAAGCTCACTGCAATTAAAGCACACACTGCTGAACTATATGCAGTCAACACTCACACACAGAGCAGAACAGTAGCAGAGAAGAGAGGAATTAACAGAGATGCAATTCTCCCTGCTGAGGTTTCACCTCCACTGTTTGAGCCTGGCTTTTGGATTCCTCTTGGTTTCTCTAAAACTAAAAAACAATGAAAGAAGAATGAAAAAGAGTAGCATGTAGGCTAGTACACACTCACTGCACTTCACAGTGTGGAAACTCATCAGGAAATGCACTCAAACTCTACAGGTGAAATGAGTCATTTCTGTGCCACAAATGATAACAAACGAAAGTTCAAGAATAATCATTTGTTTCCGAACAGGTTTCCCAATCACCTAGACAAATGTATTTTGAGTTGTTACTGACTGATTTTGATTGTTTACTGTTATGGGCATTATTTTGTTTGTAAGACAACATTTCGTTTACCAGATTTAGGTTTCTTCATAATCTGCTATTTTGTTTTAGAACCTGTTATTTTTTTAGTTATTATTAAACATGTATTTAGTCATTTTGTCTTAGAATTTATTTTGTTTGTTTTATGTTATTTTGTTGTATAATCTTTTATTTTGTTAGATTTGTTTTCGAATTTGCTATTTTGTTTGTTAGATCTGTTATTTTGTTTTATACTATTTTGTTTTGTTGATCAGACTTGTTTTAGAATTTGTTATTTTGTATTAAAATTAATTTAGCCAGATTTGTTATTTTGTTTTAGAATTTATTTAGCTTTATGATCTGCTATTTTGTTTGTCCGACTGGTTATTTTGTTTTATAATCTGGTTGTTTGTCAGACAGTTTTTTTCTCGTTATTATTATTATTATTTGTTGTTGTTTTGTTTTAGAATTTGCTATTTTGTTTGTCAAATTAGTTTTTCTTCCTACAATATGTTTATTATACAGATTTGTTGTGTTTTTGTGAATAATTTTGTTTTGGGACTTTTGTTTTTTGTTTTATTTTTGGGTCTCGTTTAAAACTTGTTCTTTTGAATTTCTTGGTCATAATACACTTCTTAACTAAACGGTTTATTACAGGTAGCCCCACCCCCAACCCACACCATTGGTCGAGGCAGGAATTATGTGTAGGACTACTTAAAACAAAAAACTGAAAATGTCACTGAGTGCCAGTTGCCTTTGCACATTAAACTGGGATAAGAGAACATGTTTTAACATTTGAAAGACTTACTTCACCTTACTTCACACTTAAATACCAATCATTGATTTTTAGGAGCAAATTATAGCAACCATATAGCAATCATCACACCTTTGATTTGAAGATTTATGCATTAATTGAGAAGAAACTCAAGGATAAAGCAGCAGTACGACCCTTCATCACTTTTCTGAAGATTCCCAAGCTTAAGTGTGAAGTTTACTTTCGAATACTCTGCAGGGAACGTTTCAGTTCTGCCCTTGTACTCTGGGTCCTGCTCCTTAGTCATCCCTTGGTCATTTAGTATGTCATAAACACTCTTCCTGTCCTCATATCTCCAGTGTGCAGTGATGTTTTTAAGTGTTCTGTTCCCAGGATGGCACGGCAAAACTGCAGAACCGCCAATAAAACCCTGAACTACTTCCTGCGCAGATGCTGAAACTAAAGCAAAGACAGACCAGGAACATGTGAAAGACTGACTTAAAACTCAATTCAAGTAAATATCTGCAATTGTATGTGCTTACCTTCATTCAAAGTAGTATAAAGAAACAGATGAGCAACACGCTGCAAAAAACAAACAAACAAACACAAAAAAAACATCACACAGACATAATAAACTGTGATAAACTTCTATTCCCAATATTAAAGATATGCCTCAGGATACTAGTTAATGTTTATTAAAAATAGCTTTTTCTGAGGGGACTAACAAACTTCAACAACAGCGACACAGAGGTCAACAAAACGTCATTTATGATGACAAAAGTGGGTGATGAAACCTACAGTATAAGTATATATTGACAAGAGGCTTAGAAGTGTGAAGATGCAAAAGACGTTTTGTTAAATTCTGGGTCGCTTTAAATTAACTTGGCATTTATTGAAATGTTTAAACCAAATTCTTGCATATATATATATATATGATGGATTCAACTAAAATTAACTGCAACAGTTTGACATCAGATAATTATACAAACACATAAACTATAATACAGGTTATAGTATATAGGCATTAATATACGCAATATTACATGATTTACTTTAATTAATTTTCATGAATTTGAGTTTTATGTTCAACTAGCCTAGTCAGCTAGTTATTAGAAATAAACGCAAAAAAAAGAGACCTAACTGAGCAACCAGACGGATCATTTTTAAACGGATGTACTGGAAATTACATTTCTTTGTTCCTGGTAATATTTAGGACACGTTATCATTGTAATAGTATCGATATTTATTGATATATAATGTTAGAGACTGACGCTTAGCTAGCACAAAACCTCTAGCTAATCTTCAAGGGGTCCTATTATGCTTTTTCACTTTTTCAACTTTAGTCTGTAATGTTGCTGTTTGAGCATAAAAAAGATCTGCAAAGTTACAAAGCTCAAAGTCCAATTCAAAAGGAGATATTTTATTTAACAGAAATCACTTTTCAAAAACTACAACGAACAGTTTGTAGTCTCGTTTGGACTACAACGCATATTTTCCGGGATTTGTGATATCACAAATATCGACGAATGGGACGAGACCTGCACTAGAGAAGGCAACGAGTGTTATCACTATGTTGGAGACACGCTAGCTTTCCCAAAGCAGACAAACTTAGAGTGGTTACAATCATCCGGGTTTAAATCACGCTCAAATTGATTTGATTTTGACGCAATATTTACACTGAAGCTCACAGGCGGCTATGGTAAGGGGCATGACATTTCCCGACCTGTGCTGCCAATCACAACACACACTGGCCCAGCTAACCAATCACAGCACATTTCGTATTTCAGAAGGCGGGCCTTCATTTGATACAGGAACTATTCGAGCCGTTCATGCCAGACTGGGGAGAGAGGTGTTGTAATAATGTAAAATATGTGAAAAATTATGTGTTTTTCGAACAACCTAGTATGAGAGCCTGTTCTAGTATACCCCCAAAACAAAATCAAGACTTTGTAAAAGAGCATAATAGGACCCCTTTAACACTGTCGACGCGTCTTTGTCATAGACTGTATAAAAACATGGACGTAGTGTCTGTGACGTCACACGTAGGTTTCTGAAGAGCGTTTTTGAAGCTCAAAATTGGGTGGAGCCGGCCGTCACCATCTTGGCAGCGCGTCACTCCGGGATAATCGAAGATGGGCAAAGAGGCGGGAGCTGGTTGCTGAAACCACGCCCACCTAGCTCGACGGTGGTGACAGCAGCGGCAATCCACCTGTCAATCAAGTGGCCACGCCCTTAATTATGCAGAACTTTAAGGCTTAATAATTAGAAAGAGTAGAAATTAAGGCTTAATATAATTTAAACGGATGAGTTATAAAAAAATGCACCCCCCTCACAGTTGTCATGAAGGGCAAAATTAGCTATATAGACCAAAATAATTTTTTTAACCAGGCTGTAAACTTATTTTTTTCGGAAGTAAATTTGGGCATTTTAACATGGGGAGTCTATGGGATTTACTCTCTTTTGCAGCCAGCCTCTAGCGGCCAGTTGATGAATTACAGTTTAAGTCACTTCCGTGTTGGCTTCACGAGAGAGAGCGGGAGGTTGCCGCTTGGTCTTTGTCCTCAAGGCCAGCGAATTAAGATGACTACTGCTAGACAAAGACAATTTCAGCACAACATACCTTTTGAGCATGATGTACAAATTTATAATAGTATAAACAGATAGTTATTGGAAAAATTATGTTGACATTTCAGCTGTAATATAAAAGTAAAGCGTGTTCGTTATCTTTTGCATACTTGCAAGACAAAAAAGTCCTCAACTGCGCATGCGCGCCGGTTCTAGTTGTTTACTCACAGGTTTATGGGTTTACTGTTTTACTGTGTACTGTGTACTGTGTAAAATAAATAATTATATCTATATAAATAATACAGTATAATTTTTGACGTGTTTGGATTGTTTGTGTTGCATATAAGCGAGTTTTATTAGGCTATCTAATTTAAGATGCTTACCTATCTAATAAATAAATAATAAAGAGCTACTCTGCAAAAACGAACACATGTTTGAAACAATAAAACCACTTAGCCTATACCTATCTCCTAATTTAGTCAAAATATAATAATTGATATGGGCATATGCAACATGTCAGCCAATGCTGATTTTTGTCCGACTGTTATTTTAGTATCACCGAAACACAAGTTTTTATTAGGCCTATAATTTTTAATCAGTTTCTATTTTTATATTTTCCTCTTTAATGTTAATTTTTCTTACAGTTTTTGTATGTTTTTTTAAATATACAGTAGTTTTTGTTCATTTTGATTTCAGTTTTAGTTTTAGCTATTTTAGTAGGCCTACATGAAGTTAAAGGGGTCATATGATGCGATTTGAATTTTTCCTTACTCTTTGAAGTGTTACAAGCTCTTTGTGCATAAAGAAGATCTGTAAAGTGGCAAAGACTAAAGTCTAAAATCCAAAGAGATATTCTTTATAAAAGTTTAGAGTCAGACACACCTACCTAAAACGGCTCATTCCAACACGCCCCCACATATCTACGTCACTATGTGGAAAGATTTGCATAATGCCGCCCAAATGTTCACGCAAAGAAAGAAGGCGTAACTTTTATTCTCGCTGTAGTATTGTTGCCGCCGCCATGTCGTAAAGATGCTGTGTGATTCATTGTGAAAGCGAAACTACTTTGTTTGGTCTTCCAAAAGAGGACGATATCCGCTTCGTCATGCCTGGAGCTGATCCGTGCTGGTTGCTGAGGAAATACTACAACTTTGCGCTGTCAATCGCTGGATCGGCTGTTTCGTTGTGAAAGCGAAACTACTTTGTTTGGTCTTCCAAAAGAGGACGATATCCGCTTCGTCATGCCTGGAGCTGATCCGTGCTGGTTGCTGAGGAAATACTACAACTTTGCGCTGTCAATCGCTGGATCGGCTGTTTCGTTGTGAAAGCGAAACTACTTTGTTTGGTCTTCCAAAAGAGGACACGACTAGAAATCAGTGGTTAAGTTGTATTTACAACACTGTTCCAGAACACTTCAACCAAAATATTCAGATGTGTGCAGCATATTTTATGGAGGACCGTTTCCTGATCCTGGTAAAGTAGACTACAATGCCGGCTGTTCTGACTCACAGTCTGTAAGTAAGTTTTTTATATTTAAAGAGTTTTTATAATATTTTATTTGAGATGACGTTTACTTTATTTCATAACGATGTTTTTTTTTTTTGTTTCAGTCTGTTTTTAGTCAACTGTAATAAATCTACTGTTAATTTGACATACATTGAAATGCCAAACAACAACAACCAAATCTAAATCTAGATTAAATTATAATGATGCCAGAAATGTCTAGAACGTGGGGCATTGTAAATAAGTAGATATATTTTTTTCGCGTAAGTAGTTTGGCATATCATTCAGATATGTTTGAATGTTGCTGCAAAAAAGAGACAACATCTGACAAACAAATGATGCTTGAATATTTCTCCAGCTGTACACCAGATGGCGCTGTAACAATTTAGATTATTTACCCGCCCACCGCCAAACTGCAGAAGAAGAAGAAGAATTAGGGAAGGACGTCGCACATAAACAGAAGAAGGGATGCCCACTTCTTAGTGCACTTATTGCTATTCTGCTGAGCAGAATGATTTAGAAGTGCCTTCACCCGTTCATAACCCATGCCTGATATTTATAGAGCGAGTCTCAGACAGCTGTGTGCTGTAAGTATGGTGTTTATGAAGCTAATATCAGCTCAGATGTCTAATATTAATGGCCCTGGAGTGCAGCAGCCAGTGCTACATGTTTAAACTGATTGATAATAATCACATTCATGAGCTCTAGAGCTTCTAAACACTTTTATTGTGATTATTGTTTCTAATATTTAAGATGTTAGCTCGTGCTTGGTGTTTGATGTACTGTGTGTTTGAACAGTAGCAGTTTGGATTGTTATCTTTTTAAGATGGGCATATCATTTTTTTAAACAGTCTTACAAAAATAGCAATCTTATGTGAATGAGGCTTTTGAGGACGTTTAATGTTATTCTGAAATATTTCACTGCTTTTGTCACTGCTGTTCACTTACAGTGAAGTAAACAAGTCTAGTTTCTGAATTAAATTAGCAAGAATGATAATTATGGAAGACCGAAAGATTCCCAAGCTGAGTTGCTTGGAAAGATTTCAATTTTGCATATGAAATTGGTTTGTAAAAACAAATGATGAACTTAAAGTATCTGGGCTGGCAGTATCACAACTAATCTTCTTCTTTTTCTTAGTATTGCTAGTATTATTAGTAGTATTATTTTGTTAGAACACTGTCTTTTTAAACATCAAACTGCAAAGAAGTATGTACATTGTGTATATATATACATGTATGTGTATATATATATGTATATGTAAGTTTTAAAACTTAAGGCGATTAATTGTATTAATTAGCATACTGCAGTAATATTAACCATAATGTTTTGCTTTATATGAAACCATATTAAGTATAATTTGAGTTCAGAGAAACACATTTATGATTTAGAGTTAAAAAAGTTTTGAGAGAGAGAGCGAGAGAGGAAGAAAGAAAGAAAAAATATATAAAAAATAGTTTTATCAGGGTCCAACAAAGTTCTTAAAATGTCATAATTCACACAAGAAAGTTGTAAATTTAAGCAGAAAGTCTTAAATGCGTTAGGTCATGGCATTAAATGTTGCATGCACTGCAAAACAGGATAATAAAGTAAATAATAATAATAATAAATAGTGATGATTTCTTCTTCAGTGTTTCGTGTTGTGTTCCAGTACAAATATCTAATCATTCTTAAATCAAGAAAGATACACTGACTTGAGAATAGAGATAAGAAGTCTTGTTTTCTGGGAAATTGAACAAAATGAGGCGAGTTTCTTAAAACAAGAGCAAATATCTGTCATTGGTTTTTCGAATTTTGATCATTTTTTATTTCATTTCTTTCTGAACTCATTGACAGATATGTGTTGTTGTTTAAAGCATAAACTCACTTGATTTGGATCAGTTCCTCAGAAAACAAGACCCTTCATATATTTATTTTGCATCTCAAGTGCATGTATGGTTGGCAGGTAACAGTAAAAGTTATTATTTCCGAATTTGAGTGGGATAGTCTGTTCATTTATTTATTTCGGTCAAATGAATTAGAAAAATTAGTGCTTCCTAGACATTTACATTCTGAGAACATTCTGATGTATGCATGTTTGGTTTTTCCTTAAATCCTTCCAGTTATTCCTTAACTGTTCTTTACTTGCTCTTATAACAGGTTTGTATAAAATGTTTACACAAATTCCCAAAAATGCACACTGTTTGCTGTAGTGTATGAAGCTGATTTATCATGGCGCAAAAGTGAAATGATGAACAAATACGTTATCATTTGAATATCCTAACAGTTATTGTATTTGCTGTAGATGGCAGTCCCGTTCAGAATCCCCAAAAAGAAGCAGCCGTCAGATTCATGTCTTGACATGCAGTCTCCACTGTCTCGACTGCAGGACAGCAACTCACACAAGGTAATAATGCCTTCCTCTGCACTAATGTCCACATAATCAGCCAATAAAAATGTGTTGTCCATTTACAGTCTCATTTCAGTTTTTTTATGTAAAGCAACTCTTTTAGTTCAAATAGTTCTTGTCTCACAGAGGCAGTGGGGTTCAGTAACTCTTAATGGAAGAACGCCTCATAAAAGCAGTCCTAATGGAAATGTGCTGCCAAAAGACACTCAGAGGAGTGAAACGGTGAGGTAAGACTTCAGTATACCATGCTTTGGATACTGATCAGTTTTAAAATGAACAAACAACCGATAAAAATCTGCCCTGTTCAGGGGAACAGGACACCCAATAAGGTGTCCGAGACGCCTGGTTTCAGAGCCCAGTGTCAAACTCCCACCGCAGGGAGAGACTTCACAGGAAACAACAGGTGAGAATCTGAACCATGGTATGGTGGTTTGTGCCTGTGGTCTAGAGCAGGAGATTTCACTATGATCTAGTGGGTTTTATACCATATATGTTTATTTGTTTCAGATGGAGACCCAAAAGAGCATCGGATACTCTTCTCTGCCATGATGAGAACCATACGGGCGCGTCTGAAAGCTCTTCTTTCAAGATCCGTAGAGGTACATCCCTGTCTTATTTAAGTATCAATATTTTATATAAAGCATTTTTTTTTTGAGAAATTGTTAAGATTTAGTTGGCTTTATTTTTTTATATTTTCCAATTCCATTTAAATTTTAGTTTAGTAATTTTGTGTTTTTGTCCGTTTTATTAGTTGTACGGGTTTTTATTATTTTTCTTTAAGATTTAGTTATTATTTTTATTTTTTTATTTTTTGTTTTAATCATTTTAGCACTTAAAAGAAAGTCAGAAATATAACTTCAGAAATGTTTAACAGAAACAGTTAACAGAAACTGTTCATTTAACATTTTCTAAATATTTAGTTATTTTATTTTTCAGTTTTAGTAATTTTAGTACTTAAAGGGTTAGTTCACCCAAAAATGAAAATTAGCCCACAAATTACTCACCCTCAAGTCATCCTAGGTGTATATGACTTTCTTTTTTCAGACGAATCCAGTCGGAGTTATATTAAAAATGGTCTTTGATCTTTCAAGCTGTTTAATGCCACTCAGAGGGTGTTGCATGCATCAGTCCAAAAGAAGTTAAATAAAAAGCGCCCATCCATTAAAAAAAAGTGTCTCACACGACTCCGGGGGGGGTGAAAAAAGGCCTTCTGTAGCGAATCGATGCGTTTTTGTAAGAAAATATACATATATGAGGAGTTTATTTGCAAAGACAGATAACTCTGCTTTTAACAATTTTCAAAAATCATGTTTTTTCATTGTGCATTCCAATTAATCTCAATGAAACTGCAGTTGGGTTATTTTGATTAGGTTAAAAAATAACAAAAAAATACAGCTAACTAACACAATAAAACGCAATAAAACTATGATAACATAATAAAATCATGATTTATGAGTTATTATGAGTTAGAACACGAGTTATCTGTTTTTGCAAATAAACTCTTCATATATATATATATGTATGTATATATATATATGTGTGTGTGTGTGTGTTAATTGCGTATACTTGTTTATTGTGTATGTATGTATGTGTGTATATATATATATAGATATTGCATACACATACACACATCACTCACATTTTCTTAAGAAAACATAAAACTATAGAAGAAACTCAACAATAAATTTAAAATAAAATTTACTTCATACTAAACACAAACACGATATAGCATGACTATTCCCGCATAATTCAGAAAGCATCTTGGTTTTTCCCTAATGAGTTGGATCATTAAACAAAAGAAGCAGTTAAAGTAAACTGTAAACTTTGGCTGAGATATCTGCTGTAGATTATCAAGAAGCTAATGAGGGAAAATGCCCTTATTTTGGGGTTTTACTAAGTCTCTGCATCTCTAAGTACCTTAATGATCAGCTTTGTCTCTCTCCTCTTTCCCTCCATTGTGCTTCTGGCAGTATGTTTAACATCTCGCAGCTGTCTCCTTTCCTCTGACCCTCCTTCACTCCCTGCTCTACATAATATTGGACGGCATCAAAGTTTTCCTGGCTTTGGATCGCTGATAAATAAACAAATGCTTAACTTTATGGATCTGTTAAAATGGTCCTGCTGCTCTCCTTCTCGCTGGCTTTCTCTCTTATACTCTGTCTAGTTCCACGTCTCTGGGGAATTGGCCGATTTAGCCCCGTTTCATGGCTGATGTGACCTCCACCAAGGTGGAGGAATGATATTTGGTCAATAAGGCCGTTTTATATGTACTGGGGACTGCATAAAGAGAAAAAACAGTTGTTAGGAGAAGGTTATGTGCTGCTTGTAAAATCCTGGAGTTTTTTTTATTTTATTTTTTTTATTTCACCAAGTTCTCCATCATTCCATCTTGTTAGGCCTGGATCCGGGAGAACTGGAGACATGTGGGCTTTTCCATGAGAAAGAAGAAACAGAAGGGACACAAGGTCACTCTCAGGTGAAAGAGGCACAGAGGTCATCCACTTCAGAGGACACGGCACACGTTTCACAGGAAGACCGCAAATTAAAGTCCACAGGTTCTGTTGGTGATGTCTCTAAGGTGAGATGGTGTTCAGGCCTGTCATTAAAAGACATTCAAGAATATGTAGTACCCACTCAGTTTAAAAAAATTATGAACCTTTCTACTGTAAAGTTCTAGCTCATGAATATTAATTAGATTCTGGCATTGTTATCTGGTCTAAACCAAAGTACATAAAAGTTCACCATAGTAGGACTTGTAAAGAGGAAGGATATGAAGCAATATCACTTTGACCTAATTTATAGTTATGCCAAAGCTTAGCATAATACAGAAATATGGCAAAGTCTTAGATCATGAATATTAATTAGGGCTTTCGTATTATGTCATGTTCGATCATATCGACTTGTACAATATCATAAATGGAAATTGTCACACTTATGTCGCTTCATAACTTTTGCGGAATCATGCGGTCGTGTTACCTAATTAATATTCATTAACCAAACATTCACCATAGTAGGACTGATAGATATTAATTTGTTCATAACAATGTTGTTCCAAAGTCTTGGCTCATAAATATAAATTAGGTTATTCTGATGTTGGCCCATAACCTTTCAGGAGCATCCAGTCATGTTTAGTAATATTTATGATCGGAGTCTTCATTGTAGGGCTCATAAATATTCATCTGATCATAATGTCAATGCAACTTTTTACAAATCCTACTATGGCAAAATATTGGCTAATAAATATTAATTGGATCTGACATTGGTTTATAATGGTCTTAGAGTAAATCAAATAATGTCTTGGCTCATAAATATAAATAAGGTCACATCTGGCAACTGATCACGTTACCTAATTAATATTCATGAAGAAAACCTTCCTCATAGTAGGGCTTGTAAATTTTCATTAGGTCAAACATCATTGGTGATATTCCAAATCTTACTAAGGCAAAGTGTTGGATCATAAATGCTAATTAAGTCTGATTTTGCTTTATTACCACTCTGGAGTGTCCAGCAGTGCTATCTGAATAATATTCTCGAGAAGTTTCTCCAGGATTCATATTCATTAATTTGGCCATACTGATGTTGGTACAGGGGTAGTGAAGTTCAATCCCTTCCTACATGGCAAATTTGTAGGTCACAACTATTATGTATTTCTGGTTATGTTGGATCATACCACCTTGATTAATGTCTTGGCTCATAAATATAAATGAGGTCACACTGACCAACCAGTCATGCTACTTAATTAATATTCATGAAGCCAAGTTTCACCATAGAACGACCAAGTCTTGGCTCATAAATATAAAAAAGGTTATACTGACATTGCCTCAAAGCCTTCCAGGAGCTGCCATTCATGTTACCTAAAATTCATGAATTGATCCTTCACCATAGTAGGGCTCATAAATATTCATTAGATCAAGTCAAGTCAAGTCACCTTTATTTATATAGCGCTTTTAACAATACAGATTGTGACAAAGCAACTGAACAGCATTAATTAGGAAAATAGTGTCAATAATGCAAAGTGACAATAGTAAACACTCATTTTTCAGTTAAAGACAGTTCATCATTGAATTCAGTGATGTCAACATCCAGCTCAGTTTAAATAATATCTTTGCAATCATGTCAACGATAACGCTGGAAATCATGCCGTTATCGGTACACCAGTGGTGATATTACAAATCCTACTTTGGCAAAGTGTTGCTACTATGCCTATAGCATCCATAGTCACCATAATATGAGTAGTACCTATTCGTTTGGTCATACTGATGTTGGTTACTTAGAAAATGTAAGATTTCAACTATGTCTTAGTGTTAGGTCATGAATATTAATTACTTTATGCTAAGGTTGCTTTGTAGCTTTTCTGAAGTGTTCAGTCTTGTTGCTTAATATTAAAGAGCTGAACCTTTGCCAGTTTTGGATAGGGTGTTGTCTCACTCAGCTAGTGTTATCTGTAACCTCTTTGTTCTTTGTTCTTGTCCCTTCTGACTCCAGAACACTGCAAGCAAAAACAAGAATGGAACTGTATTGAATGAACAATCTGTTTCCAAACTGTCCAATCATGAGCCCAGTCTCCGCTCAGGACGCTCTCTTCAGGAAGCTCCAGCTAGGCATCTGAGGACCTCTGGAGAAAGAGCTGCCACCTCTGTGCCTGTTAGAAAAGACCCACTCACTTCACCCCCAGAGGCCAAGAGCAAAGACCCTTTTGGGTCATTTTACAGCAATAGATTGAGGAGGAAGCCCCCGGTTTTCTACAAAACCTACAAGAGATCCAAGCCTAGCTCCACAGAGCCAAGTACGTGTGACTGTCTTTTTTCTTTCTTTCATATTAATCTTTCCATCACTTTTCAAATATTGGTTTGAGTGCAAACTTGCCTTATTTAAACTTTCTTACCCTTCAGAGAGGTGGGTAGTGCGTTTAACAGCTTTTGCATGCTGTGTATGCCAGCTTACCCCATAAATGCTTGGAAAAAAAGTGAACATGCTGCCTTTGTCTTTAATGGAAGACGTATTTCTTAAAAGCACTGATTGGCAGAGGCACCAGATCTTGTTTTTCGAAATGGTCAGAAGGTCAGGATAACTCCAACCTATTAGGTGTTTAAAATAAATAAATACATAAATAACTAAAGACTAAAAAAAAGGGGGGAATTTTATTTATGATAACTGTTATGGTACAGATACATTGTGCATCCCTAAAAGAAATACTAAACTTTCACCAATGAACAAAGAGTCTAGAGAATCTCAATCTAGCTATCTAGATTAAGAAATGCAGATTGAATGTGAACATAAAAAGATATTAAAACTGAATTAACAATCCAGGTTTAAAAAAGGAAAACTTTTTTAGATAACCGATATCGTACTGATATATTTTGTATCTCTAAATAAAATAGTTTACTTCCACCAATGGACAAAGTGGAATCTAGATTTAAAAATGCAAACTTAGTGTGAACATAAAAAGAGGGTAAAACCGAATTAACAGATAAAAAAAAAAGCTTTTTCCAATAACTGTTTAGTGTGCATGCCTAAATAAAATAATAAACTTCCACCAATGGACGAATTGGAATCTGGATTTAAAATGCAAACTGAATGTGAATGCAAAAACAAAGTGAAACCTAATTAACCTAACAGGTAAAAAAATAAACCTTTTCCAATAACTCTTATGGTACAGATATACATCATGTGCATCCCTAAATAAAATAATAAACTTCCACCAGTGGACAAAGTAGAATCTGGATTGAGAAATGCAAACTGAGTGTGAACGTAAAAAGAAAATGAAACCAAATTAACCCATTTGACAAAAAGCAGCCTTTTCCGTGACTACATGACGGTCCTATTGTTATGGAGGCGGCATTTGTTCTGAGCTGTCATTGGATGAAGGATGTCCTCATAAAGATTAATGTCTTTAAGTGTGTGGTGTGCAGAATAGCAGCATTCACTCTCACAATCTAGATTACTGCAATCCTGACCTCAAGGTCTGGGTAAAGCCCATTACACCTCTGTCTGTTAGAGAGAAACGCAGATGTACCATCATCCTCCTCATGATCAGCTGGGACTAGTTCATCCTAAACACCTTATCTCCCATTATGGTTGCCGTTAAAGGAATAGTTGATCATTGGTCACCCACAAATTGATTACGCACATTCACGTTGTCTTCAGAAGTCATATGATAGTGTAGGGCTGGACAGTAATTCAATATCAATATGTATCGCGATATAATTTTTTTCAATAATGGTGATATGATTTTTAAACACATTTCTGATATTTCGATATACATTACCAGTGTTTCCCATACATTGATTTATTTGTGGCGTTTGACTTCATTGAATAAACATGAGCACTGCACGTTTCAAAATCAAAATGCGTTGCGGGTGTTTTATATGAATGTATCTCTGAAGAGAACCGACTGTCTTCAGAATAGTTTAGATGGCATTTTTATCTGATAAAGTAGCGTTCATGAGCGGAGCTGCTTTGTTTACAGCCATTACAGGAGAAACCGTTAGTTCCACCGCTCTCACAGCGCCTCCTGCTGGTAGACAAGCAGTTTGCATTTTCAATAATAAACCCATTTCCAGCAACATGCTTTTGTTGTTGCTCTATTTTTAATTTTTTCATAAGTTTGTATGCACAGACATCTGTTGTGGCCGTTCTTGGCTGTTTTTATGAGGCTTTTTTAAATAGTGTTCATATCGATATCGGAATTATATCGTATCGACCGAAATTAAGAAATATATCGTGATATAAATTTTGGCCATATCGTCCAGCCCTATGATAGTGTGAGAAACAGACTAAAATGAAATCAGTTCATCACTGATTATCTTCGTTAGGATCGTAAGATCAGTGAGTTCATTCAGGCTGGTTTTGTGAACCAGATCAATTGATTCATCGACTGATTCAATCTTATGGCTACTTTCATGGTGTTTTTACATTTTTAAAAGCTTTAGTTCCCTTTTGTTATGATTTTTTTTCCTTTAGTGACAATCTGAAAAAGAAGATTTGAACAGATTGATTCGAACAAACGTCTGCTTAGTTTGCAAATCTGTCCAATTCAAACCATTTTTAATGTAGCAAAAACAGATGGGCAGTATTGAGTTTGTTATTGTTTTCTGATGGATTGGTGGACAGGAAGAGGAAGGGAAGGAGGTGAAGGATGAAAAAAAAGAGAGAGGATTACACATGTCCCTGTTTCTCTCTCAAACCCAATTACAGGACCCAGCCAAAGAGAAGCTTCTGCTGCAGAGAAGAAGGGAAAAAGATAAATACGTGGTCAGAAATTAACACTCGTCAATCGCCAAATGCAAGAAAAAATGGTCTGATAGCTTTATTAGAAACATAATATTGAACTGTAAGAACACAATGTCGGAATGACCATCTGACCCTCGATGGTGTTAATCATGTGAACTTTTCAAATACACACACAAACTGTTTACTGGAGCAAACATCTGTCAAGACTCGCGTTTACCTCATTGGAAAATGTAGCATCAGAAGTTTATCTAGGAGGCCTGAAGTTTGTTTTTCCTCCAGAACGTTTAGACACGTGCGGTGTGGTCCAGAAGTCTGAGACCACTGCTGAAAGGCTTCTATTCTTCATTTGTTCCTAATTGAATATAACAAATTTCATCGCAAATTGTATTATAATGCACAACCTGATGATTTTTGCCCCAAAGAACGTCTGACCTTTTGCACCAAGGCATTTCTGATTGGTGAATACACATCTGTCTCTCTCTCCTTCAGTCGTGCTGTCCAGCGATGATGAAGGAGCCGATGAGATGAATGAAGTATCTGGGAGTTTGCAAGAGCAGCGGATATCTGAGGGGGTCGGGAACGCTCAGGTAATGGATAACGAATGGGTGTAGATTTAGAGTATATGCCCCAACTTGACTGCATGTCATAAACATTTACATTTATTCATTTAGCACTTGCTTTTATCCAATGCAAATTACGAATGATAAACGTTTAATGCTGTTTGTGGTTATACACTCACAGAAGTCACTGAATAATTTAGTCAAACTCAGATGGAATGCTAAACTAAAATCATTTATGGTTAAAGTTTTAATTTTTTTTGTTATTGAAGTATTGTGTTTTACATTTTCCTGCACTTTTATATAAATGTAGAATAAATACTTTTTCAATAATGTGACATTTTATTTTATTTTATTTTTTTAAAAGGAACTGAATACATAAACATTGAGAATGTTAAAATTATAACACAAACCATGATTATTAAAATATGTTCATCATTTGGCAGCCCAATTATGATTTGTTTTATTTGTTTAGTTAACAGGGACACTGTACATTAATAAAACATTTCTGTAAACGTACCAAAATTAGCCAAAGGCTATTTTTCATTCGAAGTCCCTGGATAAAATTAGTATTGTATGTTTTATTTTTAATTATTAAAATAAAAGCATGGCATTTACATGCAGATGAGTTTACATTTTAATGCCTTAACACATTAAAATTGCATAATACAAATTAAAAAATAAGCATTTTTACACTGTATAAAGTTATATACAAATTTGATTAGATTTGTTTTATTTTAGATATTTTTATTATGTGTCCCAAAGGTGGACAAAAACAAAGACTCACCAAAGCTGCATTTATTTGATCATAATTACAGTAAAAACAGTAATAATGTGAAATATTATTACAATTTAAAATAACTGCGTTCTATTTAAATTTTTTTTAAATGTAATTTATTCCTGTGATGCAAAGCATCGCTACTCCAGTTCCCATGTCACATGATCCTTCAAAAATCATTCTAATATGCTGATTCATTATTATTATCAATGTTGAAAACAGTTGTGCAGCTTAATTTTTTGATAGAAAGTTCAAAAGAACAGCATTTATTTGAAACCGAAATCGTTTGTAACATTATAAATGTCTCACTGTTTATTAATTTAATGCATCCTTGCTGAATAAAATAATTAAATTCTTATTGACCCCGATTTTTTGAAAGGTAATGTATAAATACTTTTTCTCCTAATCAATGTGGAATGGAAAACTCTTACATCTTTGACTGATCTTCAAATGTCCCTATCATTATTAAAATCGAACCCACAGCATTTGGAGAAAGCTTTTGTGTCCTCGAGAATCAGTCTCGTTTGAAGAAGCGTTGAAACTTTGCCGAAGAGCTATGCTAAACAAATGTTGACTCATTTCAACTTTTCTTCATGCACATCTGTCTTTTGAAGTCTAGATTTGTTCAGTATGGCTGTGGAGTTTTGGGTTCGCCCTTGTTTACAACTATTCATCAAACCCTTTCAACGAATTTCCTTTGTCAGAATCGTTAGTTTTGTTTGTCCAAGCTGGACACATCTTCAATTTGCGTTGTTTTTTGTGACAGTAGAACAAATTCAATATGGCACCCCGGTATGAGAGGCTTCTAGCTTTGGTATGCAGCATTTTGGATTTGCGCTCAATTCTGAAGTAGAAACGTCTTTGAGAGAAGCGTTCGGCTTGGGATGTTTGAGAATGATTACAGCAATGTGACTCAGGTGTTTCTCAATATCAGTTGGTATGTTCACTTTCAGCCTGGCATGCAAACGAAATGAGACACATGTTTATAAAAAGCGTATTTTCTTGGTTTTCGTTACGTCCAAGAAAAATGATGACCAAAAATTAAATATTGTATGTTAAAAGCATAGACTATAATTACATAATAGTGTCAATTTTATATAAAAGAAGTGTATTTTTACAATGTAAAATTAACACTGCTGTTTGTGGTCAGTATTTTATTTTTATTTTTTAAAGAAATCAATATTTTTATTCAAAAAGGATGCATGAAAGTGATCAAAAGTGACAGTAAAGACATGTGTAGTGTTAAAAAAATGAAATCATTTTTTTTCTTTTGAACATTCTGTTCATTAAAGAAATAAAGAAAGCTGAAAAAATGTACACAAATTTATTAAGCAGCACAACTGATTTTAACATTGATAATAAGTAAATGTTCCTTGAGCATAAAGTCAGAATATTAGAATGACTTCTAAAGGATCATGTGACACTAAAGACTGGAGTAATGATGCTGAAAATTCAGCTTTGCATCACAGAAATAAATAGAAATCAGATATATTAAACTGTAAAAATATTTGACAATATAGCTGTTTTTACTGTGTTTTTGGTCAAATAGGCGGTGTATTTAAGAACAAATGTTAGAAATCAATGTTATATTACTAAAAATTAACAAATTATTATTATTTACTTATTAAAATAAATTATAAATTTGATTACATTTTAATATTATATTAAGAAATAAGAATTGTGTTTTTATTATGTTTTTATTATTTGTAGTAATTTACAAATAAATAAATAAAAATAATGTTACAATATATTGAGGAACGTGTTTTTTTTCCCCAAGAATGAGTCAAATAATAATAAAATGTTCCCAAACCAATATGTTGTCACCTCGATTTACTCATATTGTGTGTATTGTTCTTTAAAGTTGAAAAAAATATGAGGTATATTTCTGGTCAAATGTTTGTATATATACTAGGGCTGTAAAAAAAATTAAATTTTCGAATATTCGTCAAATTTAAAGTAAATCTAAAATAAAAAACGTTGCATTCGAATTTTAGAAGGAGGCACCCTAGTGGTGCAGGAGATGTGATGACGATGTAAGTGTCATTGCGTTATAATGTTTTTGTTAGCCTATCCAGTTGAAGCCACTAGATGCGGCGCTGCTGCGTTGTTAATTTAAAATATTGCGGAAAAAGAGAACATCAATGCGTAGAAGATCTTGTTTACATCAAAACTGAAACCAAGCCGTTCACATATTTCGCGCATTTTCTAGAGGGACATCTATTACCGTTGCACTCGCATCTCGCACAAAGGAGCCGCATGTTTAGAAAGTCATGTAAAATTAATGTAAGTTTAGCTTTGAAAAAAAAAACATATATCGAGACTTCATGGCGGGGGGGAAAATAAAAGCATGGCATTTACATGCAGATGAGTTTACATTTTAATGCCTTAACACATTAAAATTGCATAATACAAATTAAAAAATAAGCATTTTTACACTGTATAAAGTTATATACAAATTTGATTAGATTTGTTTTATTTTAGATATTTTTATTATGTGTCCCAAAGGTGGACAAAAACAAAGACTCACCAAAGCTGCATTTATTTGATCATAATTACAGTAAAAACAGTAATAATGTGAAATATTATTACAATTTAAAATAACTGCGTTCTATTTAAATTTTTTTTAAATGTAATTTATTCCTGTGATGCAAAGCATCGCTACTCCAGTTCCCATGTCACATGATCCTTCAAAAATCATTCTAATATGCTGATTCATTATTATTATCAATGTTGAAAACAGTTGTGCAGCTTAATTTTTTGATAGAAAGTTCAAAAGAACAGCATTTATTTGAAACCGAAATCGTTTGTAACATTATAAATGTCTCACTGTTTATTAATTTAATGCATCCTTGCTGAATAAAATAATTAAATTCTTATTGACCCCGATTTTTTGAAAGGTAATGTATAAATACTTTTTCTCCTAATCAATGTGGAATGGAAAACTCTTACATCTTTGACTGATCTTCAAATGTCCCTATCATTATTAAAATCGAACCCACAGCATTTGGAGAAAGCTTTTGTGTCCTCGAGAATCAGTCTCGTTTGAAGAAGCGTTGAAACTTTGCCGAAGAGCTATGCTAAACAAATGTTGACTCATTTCAACTTTTCTTCATGCACATCTGTCTTTTGAAGTCTAGATTTGTTCAGTATGGCTGTGGAGTTTTGGGTTCGCCCTTGTTTACAACTATTCATCAAACCCTTTCAACGAATTTCCTTTGTCAGAATCGTTAGTTTTGTTTGTCCAAGCTGGACACATCTTCAATTTGCGTTGTTTTTTGTGACAGTAGAACAAATTCAATATGGCACCCCGGTATGAGAGGCTTCTAGCTTTGGTATGCAGCATTTTGGATTTGCGCTCAATTCTGAAGTAGAAACGTCTTTGAGAGAAGCGTTCGGCTTGGGATGTTTGAGAATGATTACAGCAATGTGACTCAGGTGTTTCTCAATATCAGTTGGTGTGTTCACTTTCAGCCTGGCATGCAAACGAAATGAGACACATGTTTATAAAAAGCGTATTTTCTTGGTTTTCGTTACGTCCAAGAAAAATGATGACCAAAAATTAAATATTGTATGTTAAAAGCATAGACTATAATTACATAATAGTGTCAATTTTATATAAAAGAAGTGTATTTTTACAATGTAAAATTAACACTGCTGTTTGTGGTCAGCATTTTATTTTTATTTTTTAAAGAAATCAATATTTTTATTCAAAAAGGATGCATGAAAGTGATCAAAAGTGACAGTAAAGACATGTGTAGTGTTAAAAAAATGAAATCATTTTTTTTCTTTTGAACATTCTGTTCATTAAAGAAATAAAGAAAGCTGAAAAAATGTACACAAATTTATTAAGCAGCACAACTGATTTTAACATCGATAATAAGTAAATGTTCCTTGAGCATAAAGTCAGAATATTAGAATGACTTCTAAAGGATCATGTGACACTAAAGACTGGAGTAATGATGCTGAAAATTCAGCTTTGCATCACAGAAATAAATAGAAATCAGATATATTAAACTGTAAAAATATTTGACAATATAGCTGTTTTTACTGTATTTTTGGTCAAATAGGCGGTGTATTTAAGAACAAATGTTAGAAATCAATGTTATATTACTAAAAATTAACAAATTATTATTATTTACTTATTAAAATAAATTATAAATTTGATTACATTTTAATATTATATTAAGAAATAAGAATTGTGTTTTTATTATGTTTTTATTATTTGTAGTAATTTACAAATAAATAAATAAAAATAATGTTACAATATATTGAGGAACGTGTTTTTTTTCCCCAAGAATGAGTCAAATAATAATAAAATGTTCCCAAACCAATATGTTGTCACCTCGATTTACTCATATTGTGTGTATTGTTCTTTAAAGTTGAAAAAAATATGAGGTATATTTCTGGTCAAATGTTTGTATATATACTAGGGCTGTAAAAAAAATTAAATTTTCGAATATTCGTCAAATTTAAAGTAAATCTAAAATAAAAAACGTTGCATTCGAATTTTAGAAGGAGGCACCCTAGTGGTGCAGGAGATGTGATGACGATGTAAGTGTCATTGCGTTATAATGTTTTTGTTAGCCTATCCAGTTGAAGCCACTAGATGCGGCGCTGCTGCGTTGTTAATTTAAAATATTGCGGAAAAAGAGAACATCAATGCGTAGAAGATCTTGTTTACATCAAAACTGAAACCAAGCCGTTCACATATTTCGCGCATTTTCTAGAGGGACATTTAACTGAAATTATGCATTTTAAACTTGAATATAATTCGAATTTTGATCATATTTAAGCACAAAATTCGAATTTAGTTTTTCAGCCATTTTGACAGCCCTGATGTATACTAGTGCTGTCAAAATTAGCGCGCTAATGCAGGCGATTAATTTTTCCAGTTTAAAGGCATTAAAAATATTTAAAGTAACAGCTGCCAAATACCCTAATAACCCAGCTAATGTGCTGCCTGGTAATCAAAGAATAAAAGAGAAAAAAGAGGAAATCAATAACTTTTGTAGCTTTAAGGATTCATCTATATTTAATTTAGAATTTAGTGTTTGATAACTTGATTCAATGTCTGTATATTGCCTACTTGCTGAAGGACACAGGTAAATATGACATTTATTATAATGGGTTTATGTGAAGATTGTTTTAAGTTCACTTAAAGGGGTCATATGATGCGATTTCAATTTTTCCTTTCTCTTTGGGGTGTTACAAGCTCTTGGTGCATAAAGAAGATCTGTAAAGTTGCAAAGACTAAAGTCTCAAAACCAAAGAGATATTCTTTATAAAATTTAAGAGTTAACCACGCCCTCCTAAAACGGCTCGTTCTAACACATACCTACGTCATGATCTGGGAAGGTTTGCATAACGCCGCCCAAATGTTCACGCAAAGAAAGAAGGCGTAACTTTTATTCTCGCTGTAGTATTGTTGCCGCTGCAGCCATGTCGTGAAGACGCTGTGTGCGTCATTGTGAAAGCGAAACTACTTTGTTTGGTCTTCCAAAAGAGGACAATATCCGCTTCGTCATGCCTAGAGCTGATCCGTGCTGGTCGCTGAGGAAATACATCACGTGCATTAGTAATATTTTGCTCGATGCGCCCTCTTGTGGCCTCAGAAGAGAAGCCAAAAGCTTTTTTTTCACCTTAACTGAAATTATGCATTTTAAACTTGAATATAATTCGAATTTTGATCATATTTAAGCACAAAATTCGAATTTAGTTTTTCAGCCATTTTGACAGCCCTGATGTATACTAGTGCTGTCAAAATTAGCGCGCTAATGCAGGCGATTAATTTTTCCAGTTTAAAGGCATTAAAAATATTTAAAGTAACAGCTGCCAAATACCCTAATAACCCAGCTAATGTGCTGCCTGGTAATCAAAGAATAAAAGAGAAAAAAGAGGAAATCAATAACTTTTGTAGCTTTAAGGATTCATCTATATTTAATTTAGAATTTAGTGTTTGATAACTTGATTCAATGTCTGTATATTGCCTACTTGCTGAAGGACACAGGTAAATATGACATTTATTATAATGGGTTTATGTGAAGATTGTTTTAAGTTCACTTAAAGGGGTCATATGATGCGATTTCAATTTTTCCTTTCTCTTTGGGGTGTTACAAGCTCTTGGTGCATAAAGAAGATCTGTAAAGTTGCAAAGACTAAAGTCTCAAAACCAAAGAGATATTCTTTATAAAATTTAAGAGTTAACCACGCCCTCCTAAAACGGCTCGTTCTAACACATACCTACGTCATGATCTGGGAAGGTTTGCATAACGCCGCCCAAATGTTCACGCAAAGAAAGAAGGCGTAACTTTTATTCTCGCTGTAGTATTGTTGCCGCTGCAGCCATGTCGTGAAGACGCTGTGTGCGTCATTGTGAAAGCGAAACTACTTTGTTTGGTCTTCCAAAAGAGGACAATATCCGCTTCGTCATGCCTAGAGCTGATCCGTGCTGAAGGCGGGGCATAGAGGAGAAACAATAATGTACAGTATGTGGAAAATAATGCGTTTTTTTTTACTTTAAACCGCATAAACACATTTCATTACACCAAATACACCAAATAATGTTCTTTTTAGCAGCATCATATGACCCTTTTAATTTAGAAGTTGTTATTCTTAAAGTCTAATAAATGTTAAAATTATAATTCTCAATTATACTGTAATGATAGTATAGTCAGTAGTTACATTTTATATTCTATTTTATAGAGACATCAGTAGTATTGGTATCAGTGAGATAAAAGATCGCCTTCCGTCATAAAAAAGATGATATTAAACAAATATTAAAAATACTGTCTTCTACATTAATTTGAAGATTGAATATAAAATTATTGAAATATAAAAGTATATTTAACAACTTTAATGTTTGGTGGGATTAATCGCGATTAATTTCAGAAAAAAAAAGTGCGATTAATAAGTTAATTTATTAATCGATTGACAGCACTAATATATAAATGAATAATGTTGTTTTTTCCCGCCTTTTTTCCATTCTCTTTCATCATGCTTCAGTCAGGGAACCAAAAGAGCCCAAAGACAAATGCAGGAGGTGAAAGATCAGCGACCAAAGTAGATGTGCCTTCCATCATAGAACTGGACTTCAGCAGACTCCATTACGACACAATCGAGGCGCAGGCCAACGGGACCATTGTGGTGAGAGAAACTTATGCTGAAAATGTGATTTATAGTTGTATTAAATTATAAAAGTGGCCTCAAAGCCACTAGATTTGACATCAGTCTGAAGATCTTAATTCTCTTATCTGGTCACATTGAATTAGGCCTCTCGGTTCCATCTTCCAGATCTGGCCGGATGAGTTTCCAACACATGGTTCCAGCTCTTTCATTCAGCCAATCACACAGTTTAATTTTTTTTGTTGTTTGTGTAATGAAGGACATCTGTTATTCCAGTATTTTAATTGGCCGTTCCTGCTACAAACCACAAAGCAACAGCTAGCCGACATCGGGCTGCAGATGTGATTAAGAGACCAACGAAAGTTTGTTTGCCAGAAAATTTCCTAAGTTAAAGCCGAAACACTGCGGAGCGGCTGAAAGCCATGTTTATTAGAACAACAACGGCTGTAACCTAAACTGGCCCTGACACGGAGTACAGCTCAGATTATCACTGTTTGTCCAGCAATGCTTCAAAAGCACATAACAGCGGCTTTTCTGCCCTCTTTTTACAAGCCGTTAAGCAATAATTCTGCTCTCCTGGAGGGGGCCGCTCGTTTAGGATGTGTTTAATGAGGGTAGTCGGAGGGGACGCGTGTGTAACGTGTGGATTTGATCAACAGGTCAGTATCTCTGTTCCAAAACCCAGTGAGCTGCATCTTTTAGCCTTGTAAAGTTTGAAAAAATGGTTTTGAAATTGTGAAATCAATCTAACAATTTCTAAAGTACCTTGACTTTTTTTTTTTTTCATAAATATAATTGTATGCATATGTATTAATAAATACTGTAGCATAGTAAAAATATATAAATAACATATAATGTACATTATTCTAAAAAAACAAACAAAAACTTCTTTTCAGGGACCATGTTTTTTTTGTTGGTTTTTAATGCCAAAATAAAAATAGTTTTAATGCAAAAATAGTTTCAGTGCCAAAACAGGGTGAAACAATGTTGTAAATATATTATAAATATAACTGTGTCCATGTGTGTATATATATATGCACATTTTAGAGTGGCCTTTTATTGTGGCCAGCCTAAGGCACACCTGTGCAATAATCATGCTGTCTAATCAGCATCTTGATATGCCACACCTGTGAGGTGGATGGATTATCTCGGCAAAGGAGAAGTGCTCACTAACACAGATTTAGACAGATTTGTGAACAATATTTGAGAGAAATAGGCCTTTTGTGTACAAACCCGTTTCCAAAAAAGTTGGGACTCTGTACAAATGGTGAATAAAAACAGAGTGCAATGATGTGGAAGTTTCAAATTTCAATATTTTATTCAGAATACAACATAGATGACATATCAAATGTTTAAACTGAGAAAATGTATCATTTTAAGGGAAAAATAAGTTGATTTTAAATTTCATGGCATCAACACATCTCAAAAAAGTTGGGACAAGGCCATGTTTACCACTGTGTGGCATCCCCTCTTCTTTTCTCTGAGAAACTCCTTTCTGATATTGCTCCACTATTTTGGGGGAATTGGTGATCCTCTGCCCATCTTGACTTCTGAGAAACACTGCCACTCTGAGAGGCTCTTTTTTACCCAATCATGTTGCCAATTGACCTAATAAGTTGCAAATTGGTCCTCCAGCTGTTCCTTATATGTACATTTAACTTTTCCGGCCTCTTATTGCTACCTGTCCCAACTTTTTTGGAATGTGTAGCTCTCATGAAATCCAAAATGAGCCAATATTTGGCATGACATTTCAAAATGTCTCACTTTCAACATTTGATATGTTATCTATATTCTATTGTGAATAAAATATAAGTTTATGAGATTTGTAAATTATTCCATTCCTTTTTTTACTCACAATTTGTACAGTGTCCCAACTTTTTTGGAATTGGGTTTGTATTGTTTTGAATTTTATACTCTGATATATGAATTTATTTATTTTTTTCTCAAAAGAATTATTATTTATTTATTTTTCAGGTTTTAATGCTAAAATAAAAATAGTTTTAATGCAAAAATAGTTTCAGTGCAAACAGGGTGCAACAATGTTGGAAATATAAATATATTATAAATATAATTGTATGCATGTATATTAAATATGTATTATAAATACTCTAATATATAGAATTGTTAAAATAAAGAAAATAAAAAATACACTACTGTGAATAAAAAATCACGGTGGACAAATTGAGTGTTTTTTATTGAAAAATTATTAAAAAAAAATTTTTTTTTAAATATAAAATATAATTAGTTTAATGCTTAAAATGTCATTAAAATAGTTTTAAATAATACAAGTATTCAATATTTATGTGTGTGATTAATTTGCTTGATGGCAGGTCAATTGATTCATGATTCGATGCTTTTCAATACACTAGTGATTTTTTGAAAATGATTCATTACAATACACAATTCTTTGTTGTCATCAGTTTGCACATTGATTTTCATCTAAATTATATAATTCGAATTTTTTACACTAACAAATCACAATTCTTTTGCATTTTTTTAAACTTTAACTAAATTTTTTTAACAGAAGGCTGGTAGGAATTTTAATCAAGAAAATGAGTACTATTTTGCAAGTCTCTATTATAAATTGTATGCTATACAATAATATTCATATTGCATAGATATTTATCACGCTTACTGTGGTATGTTTTGTGTATTTCCTGTCTGTGTAGACTGTTCCAAATCAGTCTCTTTTGAGGTTGGTTTCAGTAAGTATGCTGCCTTTAAAAAAAACTGCCAATGTAGCCAGCAAGAACGCTGATTTTTGGAACAGAGAGGAAGTGTCAAGCGTTTGTTGTCTTTATCGGAACCAATCCCAGCAGGAACGTCCTCTGTTCTGGTTTGGGTTCATTGACCACTGTTTTATGTGACTGTGTTCTTTTCTGCTTTTCCATCTGTGGCAGAATGGCTCTTTTATATCTTCAATCTGTTAAATATCTGGTGGTGGACAGACTTTGTTGTCAGCAGTTTAAGAGACCGCCAACCCTTTGTTATCCCGTCCATGTTTGTCTTTTGTCTTAATGCAATGTTTTTCTTCTCTTTTTCTTTTATAGATCACAGATGAAGGCATCTCTGTACCACTGAAAGGTATTTAGAACTAATAATCTGTTTTGTTTTTTTCTTTTAGGCAATAAATATTGGGGATTGAGAAATAGGGAGAGAGAAAGAACCTAGAAAGGCACCTGACCATTAAAGTGGACCTTAAATCTGTTTTTATTTCTTTTTTAATGAGTTGTTCTATTATATCAGGGCTCAACAATAAGAACTAGCTGTATATTTAATTTTATTTAATAATTATTTAAAAACATATTTACATTTAATTAAATAAACATATTTAAAATAACTTTTAAATTAATGTTAACTAATAAATGTAATAAATGAAAAAAATAATCTAATATAGTCTAAATAATACAAATATAAGTAATTTTTGTGTGTGTGTGTGTGTGTGTGTATATATATATATATATATATATAAAATAAATATTAAAAATATATCTAATAAATTAGTCTAAATATTATAAATGTAAATATAAAATGTATAATATTTAATAATGTTACATCAAATTATACAGAATTAAAACTAATATTGATACAATATTTTTTAAATAAAAAAAACATTGTATTTTAAAAATTACAAATGTAGATAAACATTGATAATAACGTGTTTTATAATAGATTTAATAATTATATAATTATATATAAATAAAATAATATTTTTTACATAATTTTTAAATGACATTTTAGTTTAAAAATGATAAGTGTAAATATAAAATAATTCCATAAAATATTTTAGTAATATATTTCATAATAAATGTACATCTTATTATCTTAGTTTACAAAGCCAGAATAATATTTAATGCAGGCATTCATTTAAAAAATGAAATTTGGTCAATTTGGTTTATTTGTCTTAATGAAGTCTGTCAACAAGTTGCTGAATGTCAAAGCATAAACATACAGGAATTAGCTCTAACGTGTGTGTGGGTGACCATTAAAGGATTAATTTATTCAGTCTGGTGCGCATGCTGGGAAGAGCAGTGAAAAACTACTCGTTTAAACAGGTGTTTTGCATTATTTTGTACGACACGTACGCATTAGCAAAAAGTAGAGCAATTTATTGTGATACTAATATAAAATCCGGACACCCAGTGAGCAAATCTGATCGCTAATACGAAGTTTATGTATATAACACCAATGTTTTGCTGTGGTGCTGCCCCGTGTGGTGAAGAAGTGTAATCACACCGATCGGCTCAGTGGATGGGTGTCCAGCAGACTGCAGAGTTCTCTGACCCTTCACCCTGTTTTGTCTCTCCTCAACTGTCTGTGACCCTCTGTCTCTCCCTCCTCGCTCTTAGTTTCACCGCTAAGACGGCTCAGATTAAGACTCTATTTATGTGTGTGAGACAGAGGAAGAGCAGAGAACGTGTTTGCCTGTATTACTGAATGTGTTCAATAGAGCACCTGTGTGTGTATAAGATGCTTATGAGGGTTTCAGACAAGCGCCTCTCTATTCTTAGCTTTCTAGGGTCTTTGTGCGTAAGCTACCCACTCGAGTGACATTAAAACAAATCATTTGAACAAGGCCATCCTGTTTCGGGCCTTCGTGATAAATCTGTGGCTGTTAGCTACTAGTGTTGACATATGTGCTAGTGTGTGCCTAAAAGCTAATCAGTGTCAGTTGCTGTTTGAAATCCATTTTACTTGCGTAATGTGACATATTTCTGAGGGAAAGAGGATATTTGTCAGGAAAAATAAATGTGGTGGCACATTGTGTGATGGGATCATGACCAATGGGGGCTAAATATCAGAACGTACCAATGCTAGTTCACATTGGTATTCATTTCAATGAGGCTATCCTGTTTCAAGAGCCAAAGATAGCATTTGATCAAGCATTTGAGTTCAGATTGTCCCATGTTTAGTTTGTTAAAACAGTGGCTAAGTAGCTACTTGGCTATTGGTTAGCATTAACCATTAGCATGCACAATCTAAAAGCCTAGGACAATAACTACAGTATAACAATAAAGATAAAGTTTTAAAAATTGGTCTAATTAAATAAGAATGAGGAAGTCCACACCACACCACAACTATAACGATAACGACACAGAAACGATGTTGTTTGAATCGCTTTCAAAACTTTTTTTTTTCCAGCTGATGAATGATAAAAACATTGACAGCCAATTAGGGCTGCACGATTATGACAAAAATCATAATTGTTGATTATTCCCTTGAAATTGTAATTGTGATTATTAATTACAATTATCACAATTTACATTGAATGATGTTTATACCACTGTGGTGGTTTGAGGAGAG
>NW_015506797.1:31877-45579 GCF_001515645.1 Sinocyclocheilus grahami
GTTTGGGGGGGCCCCCCCCCCCCCCACATGATTGTAAAGCGATTTGGGTGTACAGCAATACACAATAAAGTGCTACATAAATGCATCATTCATTCATTCATTCATTCATTCATTCATTGTTTGATGCAACTCCATGCCATATTTTTATATGAAAATAAACAAGCTGAAAACACTCTAACTGGTATTAGTGTTAAGCCTCAAATGTCAACTATACATCGGATTGGTTTCTTCTTTAAATTATAAAAAAGTAAAAAATATGAATGGTATTATAATGTTATACTAAAACTAAAATTAAAATAATGGGAAAAACCCTTAAGATAACGTAGAAAGAAAAAAACGCATCTTAAGCACGCAGAATAACATAATTGGACTTTGAACGATTAATTGCCGCTTTGAACGATTACGTAATTGTGGCATCCATAATTGTAATCGCGATTAGAAATTTGATTAATTGTGCAGCCCTACAGCCAATCAGAATCCACCTGACTTTAAAGAATTTGAGAATTTGAAGCAGCAGACGACAAAACTGCAACTTGCAATTTTAATTGCAGTTCGTCCATTGGTTAAATTTAACGATAATATAGCTATCATTAAATTTAAAGGGTTAGTTTACCCAAAAACGAAAATTAGCCGATAAATTACTCACCCTCAAGTCATCCTAGGTGTATATGACTTTCTTCTTTCAGACAAATCCAGTCGGAGTTATATTAAAAAATGCGCAAAGCTGACCTCATACGTCATCCTCCTGGAGCTGCTTCTGTGTACAACTGTTGGCGCAAGCTACATTAAAGTGATTACTTTTAGAATACGTTTAGAATATGGATATTTTTCTTACAAAAACACATCGATTCGCAACAACAGCTTGATTAGTGTGCTGTAATACTCTGCAGAAAAATTTTTTTTTATTGTGGTTTATTATCAATAACAATTTCAATAAATAACATTTATACAAATAATAACTTAATACATTTAATAATGACAATAATAACATAGAACAATGGTCCAAAATCCTGCTTCTCATAACTTTATAATAAACATTTAACCATATTTGCTCATTGGCAGTGATTATCACCTCACATTTAGTTTGAACAGACAAATTTATCAAGCTCTGCTTAGTGCACACACACACACACACACCCTTGATCTCTGTAATGAGAATGCTGCTGGCATGGTGAACCAGTCTTAATGGCACCATGCGGTTATCGCAGCAGTCGGATCTCATGTGACGAGCCGTCAACCATTAAGTATTAAGACATTCCCTGCAGTGTGTGTGAACCGCGAACAGGTGTGTGTGTGTGTGTGTGTGTGTGTGTGTGTGTGATTGAAGCGGCCGCCATTAAAAGATTGCCTGGTGCTCATGTGCTTGGCAATCTAGCAAGGAAGAAGGCTATTTTATTTTTATTCATTTTGGCCAACCAGTGAGCATTTCTGGATGGATCTTCAAGCATCTGAGCCGAGTTAAATGCTGCAGATAAACAAATAAAACAAACTAAATTAATAAAAAGAAATGAAGAATGTGGTTTCTATTTTTCCATTCTGTTTCCAGGACAGGCCTGTCCGTTCGTCCTGCTGGTGTTGACCGGCCAGTTGGAGGATCTTCAGGTGGCTCTGTTGGCATCTCTCATGGACGTGATTGGCCTGCGACACGGTCAGAGTGATTTGAGTAACTCTCTGTCCTGGTCGGACGGACTGAATCGGCTTCATTGCTACCCACGGGGCGAACATCTCCTGTACCTGCTGGGACAAAACGTGAAGGACGCTGGACAGGACACAGCAGAGGTCAGTTCATCTGTCTATCCATCAATCCATCTATTGATTCATGCATTCCTTTGTTGGTTGACCATCTAATCTGCTCCATCCACCCATTGATTTCATTGTTCGTCCATCTATCTATTCTTTTGTACATCCATCCATCTTTCCATCCTTTTGTCTTTTCATACTTCCATCCATCCATTCTTATGTCTCTCTGCCTGTCCTTCCATCTATTTCTTTTACTGTCCATCCATCCTTCGTTCTTTCATTCTTTCATCTATTTTTATGGTGTGTTCACACCAAACGCAAATTTAATTATTCATGAGAGTAGATTACATTTAAAGTCAATGTAAAGACGCGAATAGAGGCGAATTTGTGTCGGTCAACGAGTGCGTGTCGCGTGTGCTGCAAACGTGCTATATTCGCCTCAATCGCATCTTCTGCACAAGCTGAAAAATTTCAATTGAAGTGGAAAATTCACATGATCTCGTTGGAGGTGGCTGTCATCCAAGCGCAGTTCCTGGAGAATGACGGTGAAATTCACTGAGTTATGTGCGCCTCTGGATGGTGCTGTGGTCCCAGGCATGTCGGCTTTCCGGCGTATTTGAAACTTCCACAACAGGTACAAAGCAGCAATCATAGCTATCTCCACCATGGTTGATCGCGCAATGTTTGCTCGAGTAACATCCCGCGAGTACTCTGGAGCGAGTGACGCGATGCACACATTCGCTTTGTGTTTTGTAGGAACACACCATTAAGTTTCTTTCATCTTCTTTCATTCTTTTGTCCATCAACTGTCCTTTCATCTGTTCTTTTGTCCATCCATTCAGGCATTCATTCATTCATCCTTCCTTCCATCCATCAATTTTTGTCTGTCTGTCCATATACATCCAGCCATTCATTTGCCCCTCTCCATTGCTTCCTCTTACAGTGTTCAATGGGTTGGCCAGATATTGGTAGGAATTTGAGTGCAAGCGTGATAGAGGCACCAGTGGAATTATACGGCCCAATATAAGAGCAGGAGTGAGGTTAGCCATGGTCCATGGAGGCTGTGCTGGTGTGTAGATATGGAACAGAG
Organism: Sinocyclocheilus grahami; assembly: GCF_001515645.1. Taxonomy (NCBI): domain Eukaryota; kingdom Metazoa; phylum Chordata; class Actinopteri; order Cypriniformes; family Cyprinidae; genus Sinocyclocheilus; species Sinocyclocheilus grahami. The sequence continues at coordinate 34,708 of NW_015506797.1, forward strand.
AAGGAAACTTGGCTGCCTTTACGGATAGTAGCTGAGCGGTTCCCTCTCTCTCTCGGGTTCTGTGGAAGTGGCCGTTGTGTCACTCTCTCCAGAGGCTTTAGGATGCGGGCGGTGGCTCATAGCTGCTTTATTGTGGGGGTCCAACAACTTTAGTACGTATGTGGGTCTTTTTTGGGGCAACATCTGCGTGTGGGCATCAGGACTCTTGGGGCGTGACACGTTTCTTTCTTTTTCGGTTTCAATGGTGCCAGCTGGCAGCAATGGAAGTAGGCCACCTCAGACGTGTTCTCCTTTCTTTCTTTTCTTGCGTTTTACGAGCTGGCTCAGCGCTCAACAGAGATGGAGCCCGGTTAGTCGCCCTAAACAGGCAATACATGGCATTGCTCTTCTCACTTTTCATTTTCCTTCTTCTGAACCCATATCGCCCTCAAGTCTACTGGCACTTTGAGTCCATCATGTTTGCTCTCTTTACATTTTCCCAGCCTATATTTACAATCCTCTTTTGAACAAAATCAAATGTAATTTGCACGCTTGAATGGAAACCATCCGGAACATATCCAAACCTGTTGACCTTCTCCCAGCCAATGAGAAGGTCAATAGGTTTGGATACTCCAACCACAGGCAGTTGGAGTATCTACAGCGGTTTCGATTCCGATCTGACCTGGTTCACTTTTCCCCAGCAGGAGAACACAAGTGGGACCAGCAGCAGGCTAAGAGAGCCAACAGTCAGAAGACCCCTCCGGAGCCACAGCCGGCAACAGAGCTCACCACGCAGGTACTGGATTTGATGTTTCATGCCAAGAGGCCCCAAATATGATGACACCTAAAATATGACGATAGCTATATATTTTCATGCATACAGGTTCATTGAAAATATTTTAAAATGATCAAATGTGATATACAGGGTTTCTACGTGGTTTGGAAAAGTATGGAAAAAAAAGAAAGCAGAGTTTGGAAAAATATTAGCATTTACAGACTTTTGCCCCTATTTAGTTTAGTTTTTTTTTTTGGCAATAGAAAATTAAGAACTTAATGAAAACAAGTTTATCATACAAGAAGTGTTTTCATGGCAAGGTGCACTTTTTAATTATGCAAAATGTTTTGCGTTTTGGGTTTCTTCTCACGATATTCTTAGCACCATATGACATAGCCTCGAGGACCTTTTGCAAAAATAAAAAAAGTATACAGACTTTTATGTGTGCACAAGCAACCATTAAACTTATATAGGACCATTAAACTTATCATATAGGACAATGCACACTGAGCCACCTATTGTGCCATCAGCCATTTCGTGATGTGGTGTCTTGGCGCCACAGAATATGTGTTAAAGAGATTTAAGGCCTTGAAATATGACTGCCCTAAGCCACATTTTGAAGACTTTTTTTTTACAATACCAGTCTTTTTTTGAAGACCCTTAAACTTGGCAAATAGAACAATGCACATAGCTGTATTATGCTATCAGCCCATTTCGTGTCATGGTTTCTCCGCTGCTGCAGAGGATGTGCTAAATTGGACATTAGGCCTTGATATTAGAGGTACCATAAGGAAAGCCACATTTTTAGCAAGTATATCTCTATTAATTCATGTGCATCCATGCTCTGACTTTATTCATAGTAAAATGGCTGTGATGCACAAAGCAAATAGGTTATATAAAACTAGAAATTGTAATGCGTAAGAATGTGAAAAATTCCCATGCGCATGTAAATAGTTTCTCGAGGGCACAAAAAAGTTTCTTGTGCGCATCCAAAAGTCAATGTAAAATCAATGTTAAAAAACTCGGAAAAAATATGACATCAGTAGTTCAACCGTAATTTTACGAAGGTACGAGAATACTTTTTGTGCGCAAAGAAAACAAAAATAACGACTTTGTTCAACAATTCTTCTCCTCCTCATCCAGCCTGCTGTGGCTTGAGTCCATTTTGGAGAGTATCACGACGCATGCGTGCACTTCCGCTTCATCTAAACAATGCATGCGCATTGCGCTGCTGCTTATGTCAACACGGACATGCGTCAGCACGCGCATGCATTGTTTACAGGAAGCGGAAGTGTGCACATGATGGTGCTCCAAAATGGAGGCAAGCCACAGCAGACTGGATGAGGAAGAGAAGAATTGTTGAACATAGTCGTTATTTTTGTTTTCTTTGCGCACAAAAAGTATTCTCGTAGCTTCGTAAAATTACAGTTGAACTACTGATGTCACATGAACTATTTTACTGATGTCCTTACTATGTTTCTGGACCTTGATCGTGGTAGTACCCTTGCTGTCTATGGGAGGGTCAAAAAGTTCTCGGAATGCATCAAAAAATATCTTAATTTGTGTTCCGAAGATGAACGAACGTCTTACGGGTTTGGAATGACTTGGGGGGGGGTAATTAATGACATAATTTTCATTTTTGGGTGAACTATCCCTTTAAATATGGTCCGAAAATCTTCTGAGAGGTTTGGAAATTTGAGTCTGGAAAAGTATGGAATTTTGAAATGGAAAATGTGTAGTAACTCTAGATATAGAGTGCTGCAGTGATTACTTATTGGTAACCCAGTAGTTCACATCACACTGGTTCCTTCAGCAAAAACCCAATTGGATTTTTCCATTTGCTTTTGTATTAATGCAGAAAATAAGCTGTGTGACTGACAAAAGTTTATGATTCTTACATTCATCATGATAATCTTCACAAAATAACACAACTTTTGTGAATTTTTGAAGCCTAAATACTAGTGAGTAAATGACCTCAGCTGTTCAATGAAAATTCTGTCATTAATTACTCAACGTCATGTCATTCCAAACCTGCAAGACCTTAGTTCATCTTCGGAACACAAATTAAGACATTTTTTGATGAAATTCGAGAGCTTTCTGACCCTCCCTAGTCTGCAACGCAAATGACACGTTCAAGGCCAAGAAAAGTAGCAACATTGTTAAAGTAGTCCATGTGATGTCAGCTGTAATAGTACTTCAAAACAAAAATAGCACATGCGTTGTGTACTCACGTGAACGCAGGTCGAAGACTGACACAGAAGAGAAGAAACTGTTCAATAGTCGTTATTGTTGTTTTTGTCTTTTGCGCACAAAAAGCATTCTTAAAGCTTCATAACATTACAGTTGAGCCACTGATGTCACATGGACTATTTTAATGATGTCCTTACTACCTTTCTGGGCCTTGAACGTCTCAGTCGCATTGCTGTCTATGGAGGGTCAGAAAGTTCTCGGATTTCATCAAAAATATCTTAATTTGTGTTCTGAAGATGAACAAAGGTCATACAGGTTTGAAACAACATGAGGGTAAGTAATTAATGACAGAATTTTTATTTTTGGGTGAACTATCCCTTTCGGTCCTGTTCAGCCACTTGATAGAAACTGCCTTTTTCAAGACAAGTAAAAGCTTTAAAAAAATCACAAGGTGGTATTACTGATGCAATTTATGTTGTAGAATAGAATCTGAACGTATATTCTGCTTGTGTTAACCACAGAACTTCAGACATTCAACCAAAAACCCATTCAGAAAAACATTAATTTCAGGATGATGGAATCAGAAGTGCTAAAATGCCCTACAAAAAATGTCATCCCACAATCACTCTATTCTTTTCTTTGCAGAACTAAAAAAATTGGCTTTTTTATACTGACATTTTTGTGGACCCCTTAATGCCCGTTATACAATAAGCTTAAGGATTTAAATCAGTCAAATAACAGATACAACAGTTGAAGTAACTTATTTGTTTCAAAGACAATTTTTTAAATACATATTCATTGTATTTTGCACCATTGTTTTTATGCATGCCATTATTTTTGCTATTCAGTTTGGTGCCACTAGAGGTGCAGAAGTGACACACTTCACCTTTAATTTCTTCTTTGAAGGCAATGGTTAAGCCATAAGCTCAGTAGTTGGAACCCAAACGTTGACGTTCCCTGGCCCTTCAGAGAGGTTTCCATACCACTAACTTTCCATCAAGTTGTTGAAGTTTCCATACAGGCAGTGACATTTAGATTTAATTTGTAAGTCAATATTGATATGTCATGATTAGCGCAGAGGATTGTATTTTTGGAAGCTGAAGTTACATTTTCTTTGAGGAGCTTGTTTGAACTTTTTCCACCAGGCTGATCCAGTTCCCACCTCCCCCCTCCAAGGGCGGCATTACCGTGACAACCGAGGACCTGGAGTGCCTCAAGGATGGCGAGTTTCTCAACGACGTCATCATCGACTTCTACCTCAAGTGAGTCTGACGGTACTTATGAGGGTTTCGGCTTGTAAAATTAGATCTGATATTTTCCCCAATATTAAATACCCCATCAGGTACCTTCTGTTGGAAAGAGCCGACAAAGACGTGGCCGAAAGATCTCACATCTTCAGCAGCTTCTTTTACAAGCAACTCACTCGGAAAAACACTAGCTGCCCTGAAGAGACCGGCAGCACGTACGAAATCACCTTTTATAGTGTGTTTATACAGGATTTAAAGAGACAGTACACCCAAAAATGCAAGTTAAAGGGATAGTTCACCCAAAAATGAAAATGTCCCCATGATTTACTCACCCTCAAGCTGTATATGACTTTCTTCTTTCAGACGAATACAATCAGAGTTATATATAAAAAAAAAAATATCCTGGCTCTTCCGAGCTTTATAGTGGGAGTGATTTTGAAGCCCAAAAAAGTGCATCCATCCATCATAAAAAGTGCCTCACATGGCTCCGGGGGGTTAATAAAGGCCTCCTGAAGTGAATCGATGCGTTTGTGTGAGAAAAATAGCCATATTTAAAACTTTTATAAACCGTAATCTCTAGCTTCCGCTAACTGTCATACACGTGTTCACGAGAGAGTGGCGTTCCAGCGGATGACGTAGGATGTAGACATATCGTAAATCATGAGTAATTTTCATTTTTGGTTGAACTATCCCTTTAAATGTAAATTTAAGGATTTTTAATTTTTTTGCTAAATTGTATGTTTCTTGCTGATGTGAATGACTGTGTGGTGTTTTTCCACAGAGCCCAGTACAGACGGCATCAGAGAGTGAGAACATGGACCCGTCATGTGGACATCTTTAGCAAAGACTACCTTTTTATACCCGTAAATCACGAGTAAGTGGGGAATTTAAATTTAAAACACACACATGCATAATTCAGATAGACACTAAATATTGGATAAAATATTCTTTAATTATTATGAACTTTTGATTATTTTATTACTATTTTATTATTATTTAATTATTAGTTGTTGTTTTTTAATAATATGGAATGACATATACACTTGGTAAGATGTTTTAATGTCTCACTAAGGCTGCATTTATTGAATTAAAAATACAGTAAAAACAGTAATATTGTGATATAATATTACAATTTAAAATTGGCATTTTCTATCTGAATATATTTTAAAATGTAATTTATTTCTGTCATGCAAAGCTGAATTTTCAACATCATTACTCCATTCTTCAGTGTCACATGATCCTTCAGAAATCATTCTAATATGCTGATTTGCTGCTCAAGAAACATCTCTCAGTATTTCCAATATTGAAAACAGTTGTTCTGCTTAATATTTCTGTTGAGACATTTAGGATTCCTTTATAAATTCAAAGCATTAAACAGCATTTGTATGAAACAAAGATGTTGTACCATTGATCAATTTAATGCATCCTTGCTGAATCGAAGTATTCATTTCTTTCAAAAAAAAAAAATCTTTTGAATGCTAGTTTGTTTATTTATTATCAGTATTTCACGAGCATCACCGTTCTGTCTTTGGAACAGAACAAGCTTTCAACAATGAAAATGAGACTAAATGTGCGCTTTCACTGTCAGAGCGTTGCGCAAAGCCTCGCAAATAGTTACGACATCTCAAACACACTTTACAGAATGTTCTTTTGTTAAATAGCCAGGATGCATGTTGAAGGCCTGTGTAGATGTTTGATCTCTGAGGACAACAGAGCATGTTGGATTGAGCTTAATGAACACGAGGATAAATCACAGCAACAAGTCTGTATTGCCAAACTGCGAGAGAACAGGCAATTCCGGTGTGGTGCTCCATGTTCCCATGAAAGCATATTGTCGCGCAGGACACACACTATACGTGGACATGCACACACTCACACAGTACGACATGGCACAGATGATTCACAAACTTGGGAATGTCCATCGTTCCAGTTCAGGGATTAGCAGATCTTGTACTAGGACTTGGTGATAAAGTATTTTTTTACGATGATGTTGCTGGTGATTATGATTTTAAGCAACATTTGTATGAATGCACTTCTATTTGGCCAGTGTAAGCGTATCATTCAATTAGATCCGCAGTCTTTATCTAAGTTGGTAAGTTTCTATGAATCCGTTACGTTGATCCATTTGAATGAATCTATTCTTGGTTATTTTGCATCATCGCTCTGTAAACGTTTGTGGAAGAGTGCATTCATATTTATAGGTAAATATCATCACTTGTGTTCATTTAGTAAGGAACAGGAGAAAACATCCTTTTTTTAATCTTTGTAATAAATTAGATTTAGATTCAAATAAATACCATGCTTTAGCCTTGTCGGAGCAAATAAGTAAATCTTATGTTGAGAAAGTTATTCTTTAGCAGCATCATCCTGTCCTACTGCTGCAGGGTGCTTTCTGCAAAGGCTTTATCACAGATCACTGACTTGCACTTCCTCTCCTGCTTTGTTTCCCGCTCTGTTTGCTCTCGGTCCAGGGCTCACTGGTACCTCGTGGTGATCTGTTTTCCCGGTCTGGAACGGCTTGAGTGTGTACCGTGGAGAAACAAAGGCCCTGTGTCCCAGGATAAGAGTCAGACAGCTAAAGCCAGCTCTGCAGGGGATTGTCAAAGAGGTAGCATACACACATCAACAGGGTTATTAAAGTGAACTAAAACTAAAAATGTTGTGTTACTTAAAATGAAAAAAATATGAACTAAAATTAAAATAAAAAAGTGTTTATATACAGTGGGTACGAAAGTATTCAGACCCCCTTAAATTTTTCACTCTTTGTTATATTGCAGCCATTTGCTAAAATCATTTAAGTTAATTTTTTTTCCTCATTAATGTACACACAGCACCCCATATTGACAGAAAAACACAGAATTGTTGACATTTTTGCAGATTTATTAAAAAAGAAAAACTGAAATATCACACGGTCCTAAGTATTCAGACCCTTTGCTCAGTATTTAGTAGAAGCACCCTTTTGATCGAATACAGCCATGAGTCTTTTTGGGAAAGACGCAACAAGTTTTTCACACCTGGATTTAGGGATCCTCTGCCATTCCTCCTTGCAGATCCTCCAGTTCTGTCAGGTTGGATGGTAAACGTTGGTGGACAGCCATTTTTAGGTCTCTCCAGAGATGCTCAATTGGGTTTAAGTCAGGGCTCTGGCTGGGATGAGATCAGTAAGCTTGACATGACAACAGTCAAGAAAGCACGTGCTAAAACGTGCAATGTTATTTTTAAAATAAATATACAAAAATAAGTTAGAAAAATAAAGCTCTTAAAACTTAATTTGCCTTTTTTTGGCTGATACTATTTATTGCAGTCTGGGTCTCATGCAGACATGCAGGACTAAGTGCTAAGAATCTTTTCCAAATTACAAGCAATAGCAGGAAAAAATACAGAGACACAAATGAAGTCAACAATGAAACGGTATGCCATCAGTATGTGTTGTGTATATGTTGCATCTGTGTAATGTTGTGTTGGTATTTGCAGTCTTGACGCTAAACGGCAGTTTTACGTAGTTGTAGATTTGTCTTTGATTCATTAAACTTCTGCTCAACTCTTCTTTGTGGTTTTTCCGCTCAGAATCCAGTGGTGCACTTTGATCCCCCGCTGCGATTGGAGCATTGGTTTCCGAGGAATCAGGTGCACAGGAAGAGGGAGGAGCTACGGGAGCTGGTGCTGCGCCTTTACCGGAGACAGGGGGGCGGGGCTGAGCAGAGCGCCAAATAAAAACAGCCGGAACATGTCCTGTCACTAAACTAAGAATTAGGGCCTTTTGTTTGGTTTATTTGCTTGTCCTGTTTTATTTTATTTGTTTTTTCTACTGATTAACAGATAATGGATATATTTATAATTTAACTTTGTATTTATTTGTATTAAAATTGCTTTTTAAATGTGACTCAAATTTCATCCGGTTTATTAATTTCCATGTAGGTTATTTGAATAAAAAAGGAGCTGAATATTTTAAATTGACTTGGAATTTTGATCTATATATATAGATATATATATATAGTTGGATTATTTGGATATATAAATCTGCCTTTTCCGCCACAATTAGACTCACACATTAGACTTTTTTTCTCACAATTCATACTTTTTTCTCACAATTCAGACTTGCGTTGTGTTTTCAAGTTTGTATCGCACAATTTGGACTTTTCATAGAATTGGGAATTTATATATGTTACGATTCTGAGGTTATATCTCACAAATTTGACTGTTTTTCTCACGATCGCAAGTTTTTATCTCACATTTCAGGCTTTTTATCTCACAATTGCGAGTTTTTATCCAACAATTCAGACTTGGGTTGTGTTTTCAAGTTTTTATCTCACATTTCAGGCTTTTTATAGAATTAGGAATTTGTCGGAATTTGTTTGTCTCACAAGTCTGCCTTTTTTCTCACAATCGTGAGAAAGTTTTTCGCAATTCAGACATTTCTTCTCAGAATTGGGAATTTATGTATCTTGAAATACTGAGTTTATATCTTACAAATCTGCCTTTTTCGCACAATTGCGAGTTTTTCTCTCTCTCTCACAATTCAGACATTTTTCACACAATTGCAGAAGTCGTCATTTTCTTCTCAGAATTGGAAATGTAATGTGTCTTGCAGTATTATTTCACAATTCAGATTTTTTTTATCTCACAATTGTGGGGGGGGGGAATCAAAGTTGTGAGATACAAAGTCGAAATGACATCTGACATAATCAGATTCCAAAAGTGAAGTACTCATTTTTTTTTTTTTACAATGTTCATAATCAGATTACAGTTACTTTACAGTTACTTTTTTATGGATTACATGATTACATTTTATTCACACATTAGTAGTAAATTATTTACAATGTAATGATTTTATATATAAAACAAAATATATGTACTGATTACGTTTTTAATAGCACATTTTTTAATGATCTTATTGGGAGTGAGTGACTGAATATTATTCATGTAATTATATCACTGACAGCCACAGCTGGAAAACACTACAAACAAGCATTGTATTCCTGAGAGTTCGAGCAGCACTGGAATCCCCATAATGCACTTATTTGCTCCATTAAAGAAAAAAAAGAACATAAAAGCAGCCCTTTTTCCAGAGGCACACAAAAACACGAGTATTTGTGACAAAACTGAAACAAAGCATCGGCCCGCTTTCACTTGTGTTTGTATGAGTTGGCCAGAGCTCAGCTGGATCCTTCACTGCCTACTAAAATAATGATAAACATCATAAACTTTATTTAACCAGTACCTGGCATATATTTTAAATGCTTTTCATTAATGGAAAACTTTAAAAATGGAGAGGGATGAAAAGAAATGAAAGACTTTTTAAAGAAAATTAAAGTTTGTTTTGACTGTACAGGCATTATCAGCCCCCGCTGGGATACTTGAAGCATTTTTGTTGGAAAAAAAGGTTTGATGGCCAGTGCTGATTGGTTTTCCGTGAGCATTTTTCTTCCAAGGAAAATAATTATACATCTAGACATGTATTAATTGGATGCATGACAGTGAATAATTAAGTATTTAGTGGTAAATGGAAATGTTTTTCTAACTGCAATTTGTGGGTCTTTCAGAGGACTAAAGCCCCTCTGCAAAAAAAAAAAAGTTTTTTTTACTCTTACATTTTATATAAATACATGTAGCATATATATATATATATATAAGCATATTTGGCCGAATTTGTGCTTAATTGTGAAGATTTTCTTCATTTTTAGAATATTATGTTTTATTTCATGTTGATTTTAGGGTAAAATTTGACCATCTATTTCATATATTTATCACAGAATAATTTTTACTAAAAATAGTATTATATATGAAGCTGGTCATTCATTGAGGGGTAGTGTTGCTCATGAACGGACTGGGATTTGGAGGAGAGCAGGCGTGTGTTGGCCCGGAGCAGATGGGAATGGGATTTAAAGCAGCCGCTGCTGGATGTCCTCTCTTTCACTCACTAATTTGTGTTGTTGACTGGAAGGTTATTCCTGAGGATAGTGAAGGATTCCTCAAGGAAAATTAAGAGATTGTTGCTGTACCTGTACAAGAATGGACACTTGCCATATCTTTATTTAGTTTTTTTGCTTGTCAAAAAATTTCCCTTAAGATTTGCTAGATCTTTCCATTCTTTCCCGTTTTTTCATTCTTATTTTATTTTCTTTCTTTTTTTTTAAATCATAGAGCGAAGAGAGTTTTTAATGCACTTTTCATTCAAATTGGTTTGCTGATTATGTAATTACTCAAGAAAAAAATCAAATTAAAATAGAAACATGTCAAATAGAAGACTTTTGGACACCTGCTGTATCCGGTATATGATTTGTGTTTATTAATAGAAGTACTGATCCTCCCACATTAGAGTTGGCCTTAAACTGCAGGCCAGACTGGGGTGGGATTTAGGATCAGTTTTGGGTTTTCCTCTAATCACGTCTGACAATGGAAGTAGCCTGATTGAGCCGATGTCAGGCCCACTGCTCCAACTTTACACTATACGGCCCTAGATTAGTTAATCTGGACTAGACTCTGAGATTAGATCTGAATTAGACTCTGAAAAGAGGAGATCTCGCACACCCCCCTCAACCCTGCTTTATACCCCATAATCTACTCTCACAACAAGGCTACTGGTTTCTGGCTCTGTCCTAGGAGTCCTGTATATATATATATATATATATATATATATAGATAGATAGATATATAGATAGATAGATAGATAGATAGATA
>NW_015506797.1:45603-56312 GCF_001515645.1 Sinocyclocheilus grahami
TGTCTCTGTCCCGCTATATATATATATATATATATATATATATAGATAGATAGATAGATAGATAGATAGATAGATATATATATATATATATACAATTAGTTCATAATATAAATATTAATTAATTGTATTATTATTATTATTATTATTATCAAAATTACTTTAAAATAGCTTCAGCAATTAGATCATTGTTTTATAATTATTATTAATAATAATTAAAAATACTAAATAATTAAAAAATATATTGATGATGATTACTACTACTACTACTAATAGTCATAATGTATGAATTAATTTTATTATTATTATTATCATCATCATCAGACTCATCATCATCATCAAAATTATTTTAAAATAGCTTCAAACATCAGATGCTTGTTTTAGTATTAATAAAATAACAATAATAATAAAAAATAGGAAATAATGTAAAAATATATGAAAACTATGATGCTGATTATTACTACTAATAATAATAGTTAATAATAATGTATTTATTATTATTATTATTATTGTATCACAGTCATTTAAAAATAGTTTTAGCCATCAGATATTTGTTTTAGTAGCAGTAATAGCTGTAAAAAAATATTGTATTATTAATTTATTTATTAAATATTAGTTTTCAGTATTATGTCATCAAAATTATATAGTTTCTGCAAACATTCTTGTTTTTGTAATATAATAATAATAATATTAATAATACTAATTTGTTGATATTAATAACAAATTAATTTATAATTTATGATCATTTACTTTAGTTATTATTATAATTTACATCACAGACATGTATTTGTTTGTTTATTTAAATAATGCTAGCTTGTACTTTATTCAATACATTTAATATACTTTTTAAATATATAAATACCTCCTTTTTGTCATTTTTGTCAAAGTCATTTTCAAAAAAAAATTTTCTTCAGACTCAACAGCCCGCATCCCCATTCACTTTCATTGTGTGGAATAGAGCTGCCAGAAAATCCGCAAAACATCTCCATTCAACATATTGTGGGTGAACTACTTCTTTAAGAAGTGCATATGAACTTTAAGTGGCTTTCTGCTAAATCAATTCTGCTAAATATTCTGCTAATATCAACCGAGTACAGTAAATGTGAATGGAAGTGACTGAAGATTAAATGCTTATCTGACTGTCTGGATAATCGCCCAAATCTCTGCCGGGCGAGCGTCCAACGACTTACCATTTTATCCAATAACTAAATTCTAACCATTAAACCTTCCTGAAATGTCACCGTCACTGTCTGACGCTAACGTTGTCCTTTGTACTCGACATAGTGTTGCAGACAAAGAAAGTGCAAGACTTGTTTTATAAATAGGTCTATCTGAATTCAATAGGACAAGGTGTTAGAATGCTGCCGTGACGACCTGCTCCAACCCTTCCTTTGTCTTTCTCTAAGCTATTTTAATTCAGGACACCAACTGATACACAGGCGAAGCCAAAGTTACCTAAACGCTTACACAACTTCCTGCTGAAGTGAGAAGATGTGATAAGTGGACCCGTGACTATTGTCATAATGTCTATTACCAGAATGACTGTTCAGCTTAAAGGGTTAGTTCACCCAAAAATGAAAATTAGGCTGTGTTTTACTCACCCCCGAGGCATCCTAGGTGTATATGCCTTTCTTCTTTCAGATGAATCCAGTCGGAGTTATATAAAAAATTGTCTTTGACCTTTCAAGCTGTTTAATGCCACTCAGCGGGTGTTGCATGCTTCAGTCCAAAAGAACTTAAATAAAAATCGCCCATCCATAAAAAAATGTCTCACACGGCTCCGGGGGGTGAACAAAGGCCTTCTGTAGCGAATCGATGCGTTTTTGTAAGAAAAATATCCATATTCAAAACGTAATAATCACTTTAATGTAGCTTGCGCCAACAGTTGTACATGGAAGCAGCTCCGGGAGGATGACGTATGAGGTCAGCGTTGCGCAAACAAAAAAATCATCGTGTGTGATTGGTTATAACTTGCAACACTGTAAAAATGTGAAAAAAAAAATAAATATGATGGAACAAATAAGCCCTAATATTAATTAGATAATAATACTAGACTGATAATAATAATTATTATAATCATCTTGATATCGTCAAAGGCATCGGCCATAGGCAATATCTCTGACTATCGTCGATATACGATACAATCGTCTATCGGCACAACTCTCCTTTACAAACAGCAATTTAGAGTTAATTCAACTCAATATGTGTTGAATGAACGGCTGTGGTTTTAATTTCCTCCACCGAACCATTGATACCTTACGAAACCTGGAATTGTTTGGCCCACTCTTGTGCCATCTGTTCATACGATCCTTGCCATGATGGAAAATACCCAAAACACAGTAAAGATGAAGTTCCTGTAAGCTGTACGGTCACAGCATGTGGCAAACTTGTAGACAAAGGGCTAACCCTACAGGATGTCACATCTAGTCAAACACTTAGCAAGAGATCTTGCATGGTAGATTGCACAATTAATCAATGATATCATTGCAACTTGAAATTCCATTGCAAACAATGGCAGCAAGGAAGCCACTCATAATTGAACTCCTCAATGGATCAGCCCGCAAATTACAGGACTGAAATTGGACGTCTCGGCAATTCAGATGGATCCCACAGGTGGGAAATAAAGGAGTATCACTGACTTCTCAACAAGCTTCCTCAGAAGAATTAACTAACAGGATTAGCGGGCAAGAAAAATCTTCCAAAGAGCCATCTGCTAAGCTGCATGTGGAGACGTCAGCTCAAAGCTACGTGATTGCATCCCTCCGTGACAAGGAAAGGATCTAGTAACAATGCAGACTAATTAATTCAACTATGTACAAGTTTTTGGGACTGTAAGGAGGGATGCCCAAATTACATCCGTCAATAAACTACTTTTGAAAACTTAAAGAAACTTTTTCTTTAAAGTGTGCCGGAATAAGGAATCATTATGCCAGATTTCTCTTTTAAATGCATTTGGTGGGTTTTGGTATTGTTGTTTTCCGGGCATTTTTCCCTAGATGCAGGTATGTATCTACTCTACATGAAGGCCTTGAGGAGTTTTGTGATGCCTGCAGTCTTGTGACCATGTGTTCTTTGTTCTTTATCAGATTCTGAGGATTATTTACCAAATGGATTTACAACTTTTTTGGACACCAATGAAGTTTTGAATCACTCGTTGGTGCCATTAAAAGATAAAACCTGGTCTGGTGAGGGGAAAGCAGCTCTTTCTAGACAAAAAAGAGACCTTCTGTTTCCCAGTGGAGTTAAACTTTGCTCACATGAGACAGTGCAACAGGCAATACGGAATCATCTCAACTACTTTCACCTGCGAGGTAAGAACCAGACATTTCGGTTGCTTTCGAGAGATTCTGGGATAGTCGCCAAAAATGGTAATTGTAAGGTACAGTACGTTGCAGATGACTTCTGTAGTGTAAATGGATGCTCTTTGAGATCATTATGTGAGAAAAATTAGCTCATGCTTCTCTACTTTTCATCAGTAATATTAAACTAAGCCAACCTGACCAATTCCATTAACGTCCAAGTAACCACATATTTCAACCACGGTTTCGAAACGTCAGAAACACACTGTCTCTTTGTCTCTGTCTTATAATCGTGCACAAATATTCAGACACGCTCAATACACAATTTTCCACATCATGCTCTTTTTAAAGTTCACATATTAGCCTGTGAAGTTAGATGCAATCAAAGTATTAAACTCTATTGGAGACCACCGCTGAGAATAATCTTTCTCGCTGCTGCATTAATAGGACCCAGATGACCCTAGTGAATCTAATTATGAAAACTTGAGAACCAAGTGTTTTACATAAAGGTTATTCTCAAAGTGTGTCAGTGGAAAGTTGATTATGTTTAGCCACGGAACCCTATTATAGGGTACTCTGGTGCTTTATTACATGTACAGCAGGGTCCAAAAGTCAGAGACAACTTGTGAACGTGTCTTTTGCATTTTTATAATTGAATACAAATACAATTTGTGTGAAACACTGATTTAAGTATTTGGTGTTCCCCCACTTTATATGCCAAAGAAATTAATTCATCCAAAAATTAAAGCAAAATAATACCATACACTCTTAAAAATAAAGTTTTAAAAAGGTGTTTTCGCAATAACGCCATTGAAGAAATATTTGGGTTCCTCAAAAAACCTTTAGTGAACATTTAAAAAAATCTAAAGAACTTTTTGTGCAATGGAAAGGTTCAGTGGATTGTTAAAAAGTTCTTCATGGAACCATAAATGCCAATAAAGAACCTTTGTTTTTTTTAAGAGTGCATATAGGCGTGCAAGTCATTTGAACTACTATTATGATGCTTTGTGAAATGTTTTCACTTTGGTTGTATGCAAAACAGTAGCCTAGACATTCAACTCAATAACTTATCTTGGATTCCATGGAAAATTAGAAATCATATGGAATCCAAATAACATGAGGTTGAGTAAATAATTACATAATTTTTATTTTGAGGTAAACTGTCCCTTTAAGGCAGATAATGAAGGCGTGGCTGTCAGCAAGAGGCTTGAGATGTCTGACAAAGCTTTTAAAGTCAAATGCTGTCAACATGTATCGTTCCAGTAGGAAAGGCCAGAATTCCCTGTTTCTCCCTCATTGCTTCTCATTCACTCCTCACTGCTACTGAATCACTGTTGACGGTGATCAGATCCTTCGCGCTGCCAGGAAAACTTGTGACCTTTGCCCTCCTACGCACTTGAGTTCTGGTAGTCGTCATACATAGTCGGTATGGCAGGCAGATGTAGATGGAACGTTTCGACTGGAGCCGCAAAATGTTTAGCAAGGGTTAACATCCCCCATCTGTGCATTTAATTTTCCACTTGCAGGATACTTTGAGAAAGTATGCGACACGTACCAAAATAGTAATTTTGGTTCAACAATTGAGAAATAAAAGAAACTACGTTTGTCTGGACCAATTGACGTGTGTGGATAAGGATAAGAGATGTTTCCATTATGTTAGTTATTGCTTTTTCTTTATTCAATTTAGAAATAAAGAAATAATTGTGTTATTTCTGTCTTCTAAATGAAAGGGGTATCCATTCAAATTGATGTCAATTTCCACTACAGCAGAGTTCATAGCTGGTGTTTTGGCAGATTTTGTCTTCTACGCTGTTTATAGTTCACTAGTTCTTTTTTAAAACCTAGCGAGCTGCATTACTGTCTGTTGTCTTTACTGGCAGCATCATCATAAATTAAATTGAACCTCTTAAGTGACTTCTCTGGAGTGCCCTCATAGACAACAACTCTACAAAGTGCATTGTTCAAATGACAAAGTGCTCTGACGATGCAATTAACTGTTGATTCCAGTTTGGGGTTAGCATGTTGCTAAAGCTAATGCAGCGATGCACTAATAAACAAAAACTGTTTTATACACTATTTTATTGATACTTTGTCAGAATATATTCAGAAAGAAATAGGTACCTTTTCCTCAATGTTTTGGCTGTTTTTCTGTTCCTGTTTTTTCCTACATTTGAGAGCTTGTGTGTGTGTGTGTTATTGTATGGGTTGGCATGCTTATGGGATATCTGTAGATCTGTCTGCATTTGTTTGTGTGCCTCAGTGTGCCAGGAAACAGTTTGGGAGGCTTTCAAAATCTTTTGGGATCGCTTACCTGAGAAAGAAGAGTACCAGATCTGGATGAGGAAATGTCAAAATAGTAGCGTTAGCGTGTTTGACATTGGCCGGAGCTTTAGCCAGTCAGCTGAGCACCTTGCTCTAATTTCAAGTGTAAGTATCCTTGCTTATGTCATGATATGGAACAAATAACTCTCGAATCAGCACTTTAAAGAAGATACTGAAAATTCTTACAAATTAAAAACAGCAAACACATTTTTATGGTATTTTGCAGAGGGTAGGAGCGGCTTCAATGACATCAACAAGGTGAGAACTGCTTATAAGCATCTACCATCATATACCATGGTTTTCTTTGAAGCACTATGAAGTGCTATGTTAATATCATCGTACATGAATATAATAATATTGTGAAGGGAAATACTTGTTGCATCTCACACAAGTTGCCACCAAACTTGGTCAACACAACACATGTATCCATATTTCAATGGATAAATAATAATGTGCTATATAGACAAAAACAAGAACCCACGTCACATTCCGCTGTTTCTAAAATAACAGTGTAATCAAATCATTCCTATATGTGTCTTATGATAGTGCACCCACCAGTCCATGGCAACCTGAATGCAGGTAGGACTCATGGGCATAAAAGAACATAATGTGCAAATCAGTAGTGCTCTGCTCTGCTCTGCAGCCTAAATATAAATCAATCTGCAAATGTCCAGTGTGGAGCTCAGATTATATCATATGTAACATAACACTAACACTAAATGAATAATCTGAAACACCACTTCCTTAGCAAGGCAGCTAAGGCAGCTAATTCAGAGCACACACTGATGCTTTGCAGACAAAACCGCCTATTAACAGTAAAAGCTGGATACAGACCCCTGGCTTCAGACTGCAGAAATTTCAGTCATACATTTAGTCCCTGCTAAAGCTAGTTCACTTTCCACTAGCTTTAGAGACATAGCTCTGTTTATGGTTTAATTCATATCCTAAAGGGGGGGAACTAAACTTGGTTGCCAGTAAGAAGTTTAGATTTTGTAGATTTTGGGTATGTTCCTGGCCTTCGAAAGCATTTATAATTGTCTTCTCTTTCGCAGACATCAGACAACGACTACTGCACCAACACAAGCAAGCGTGGCCACAACCCAAGAAGGTCAGTCTACAGTAGTTTACTACATTGTTTAAAACAATATGCCACTTGAATAATGGATCTGTGTTCCTAATGAGCCTGGAAAGCCTTATTTCTATTTACTGGATTTTGCAGTCAGTTGATTTAAGTTATGCTCTGATTAATCTTTATTGTTAATGTCTGTATGAGACTCTGCAGTCATATCAATAGAGACCTAGTGCTCTCTGGCTCAGGATATGCACTGCTCTCAGAATAGACTTTTAATCCTTTTTAGGTACTCATTAGCTTGTAATGCAGTAGCGGTGTCAGGATCCTTAGACAGAGTTCTTACATTTAGTAAAATGTAAGTAATTAGTTGTGCATGGATTAGCCTCAACGATAGGCTACATGTTTGGCCCTGATGTCCTGAAAACAAATAAGAGCATGCAATTAATGGATGTAACTTCATCTTATGACATACATTTTCTTTTATTTCTGTCACTTCCCCCTTTTCTTCTTTCTTTTTCCTCACCCAGTCAGCGTTCTGGTTCTTGAGGCAGTAACAGATTCACAGGATATCACACCACAGACCACTGCAGACCAAATCTTAATCACCACTATGGCTGCAGAGCTTCAGATGACACTTGGAGTCACTCCAGAGCCAGACACAGCCTTTGAGGCCTCAACGGGGATAAGCACTAGTTCACCTATAGAACACACAAGTGTGGCCACTGGGAAACCTATTTCAGAAACTGAACTGGAGGTCGAACTGGATGCTACTGAGGGTCCTGTCAAAGCATTAAATATCACCGTTCAACATGAAGAGGTTGAAATCGTCTCAGAATCTGACAGAACTCCAGAGGAGTTTACTTCAAGAGCATATGATTATGAGATTCCCACCACCTTTGAGGACTTGCTAGGAATAAGCACTTCTCCTACAGTAGTCACCAATGATTTTACTGGAAAGCTTTATTTAGAAACAGAGTTGGAACAGGATGTTACTGATGGTCCAGTTGTTTCCATTCAACATGAAGCTGACGTTGTCTCAAAGTCTACATTATTGACCACTGATAGAACTCCAAAATATTATAATTCAAAAAAACATGAGCATGATATTCCCACAACCTTGGAGGACTCACCAGGGATAAGCAATAATACTCCTACGGTAATCATCAGTCAAATCACTGAAGAGCTTCATTCAGAATCGGAACCGGAGATGGGAGAGGATGCTACTCAGGGTCTGGTTAAGACAGCAGGTGTTACCATTCAACATGAAGAGGTGGACATTGTCTCTGAGTCTACATTAATGACCACTAATAGAACTCCAGAAGATTCAACTTCAGGAAAATATGAGTATGTTCTTCCCACATCCTTTGAGAACTTACTAGAGATAATCACTAGTTCACCTACTGAACTCACAAATGAGGCCATTGTGAAGGCTACTGTGAAACAGAATGTTACTGAGGGTCTTGTTAAGACAGCAGATGTTACCATTCCACATGAAGAGTTTGACATTGTCTCAGAGTCTACATTGATGACAAGTGCTAGAAGTCCAGAAGATTCTACTACAGGAAAATATGATTATGGCATTCCCACAAGTTTCAAGGACTCAGTAAGGATAAGTACCAATACTCCTAAAGAAATCACCAGTGAATCTACTGAAGAGATTATTTCTGTAACTAAACTGCACATGGGGCAGGGTGTTACTGAAGGTCCTCTTAAATCAGCTGATGCTACAATTCAATATGTAGAAGCTGATGTTGTGTCAGAGGCTACACTGATGTCCACTGGTAGAACTCCAGTAGGTTCCACCTTGAGAAAGTATGAGACAGATCTTCCCACAACCCTTGGGGACTTGCCAGGAATAAGTTCTAATACTCCTGTGGTAGTCACTAGAGAATCCATTGAAAATTTGATTTTCGAATCTGAGGTTGAAGATGAATGGGGTGTTAGTGAAACTCCTGTTAAATCAGCACTTGTTACCATTCAGCATGTAGATGTTTCAGAAGCTACAATGATGTCTACTGATAGACATGCAGTAGACTCTCTTACAGAAATACCTCCTGTTCAGAGTGTCTTACCAGAGAAACCAGCGCAGACAACTCCTACAGAACTGAAAGAGGTTTCTCCTAATCCCCACACAGAAGGGCTGCCAAAAGCTCTGACAGATAATGATGTTGTTGAAATCACACATGTGACCACAAAGCCAGAAATTCTGTCACCCACTACACCTGTAAATACATCCACTGAGGTAGTATCAACAGAGGGTGGACCTGAAGACATTGCAATTGTTACATTACTTGACAAAGAGGAAGAGGCACCCTACACTAAACCTACACCAGAGGTGACAACAGATGAAGAACTACCAGGTACCATGACAGAGAGTACTCATGAATTGTCAAAGGAAACACATGAGCTTATAGTTGACTCATTTGATGCTGAAGCGGATCATTTAGGTAAGGAAGAGGACATTATAACTGAGACCCCAGAAGTTGTTGATGTGACAGCTGGTGAGACACCTAGATTGACACAGGAAACTACAGAAGCTACTGTGTTTACTGAGAAAGACAAACATGTTGATAAGGACATAACTGCCATTGCAAATCCTGGTGAGATGACAACAGAGCCAACAGAAGTTGCTGAGGTTGAATTTGACATTACCACAGACGATGTAACGGTTCTTGAAAACACGCTTGAAGATTTTGTTGAAGGAACAAGTGAAGCGACTGTTGAATTGGGTGATGTAACGGAAGCTGTCATCTTAGAAGAATCATCTGAGAAAAGTACTGAAGGAACTTCTACTAAGAGAACAGAAATTTCTACTAAGACCACAAGTCGGACCACAACTGGAATCACATCCAAGATCACACCTGATACTTCTTTTGACATTGGTACCCCTGAAACTGACATTGTAGAGTTTGTAACTGAAGGTATGGAAGATAAGTTAGAAGACACAACTAAAAAGGATGAAGGTGGTGAGGAAACACTTTTCAAAGTTTTTGAAGGCACAATGCCAGATCTTACTGCTACTAAGTTGGAAAAAGATGTACTGACAACAACCCTAAATGAGGACATACATGAAGTTACAGAGAAATCAAAAATTCCACAGGACACACCCAAAGTTGCAGTAGAAATCACAGATATGCATGAGACCAGAGGAGACTCCTTATCTGAGACACATGAAGTTGCAACAGAGACACCTAAGGTCATTACAGAAGCTGGTGCCATGACAGAGACAACTCATGTCATATCTCAAGCTCCCAAAGTTATATCTCAAGCACCTGAACTGGAGACAAGTGTATCTATCTCGAAGACACCTGAGGTCATATCTCAGACACCTTTGTCAATATCTGAACTTTCAGAGGTGCCTGAGACAGTACCTAAAACACCTGACATGCATGTGGTCCAACCAGAACCTGCAGAAGACGATATCCCAACTCCTATCTTGAAAGTCGAGGATATGACGGTTGTACTAAATGACTTGACAACTACTATTCAAAAGACTTTCTCTACCACATTACAAAACTTGCCACAGGACATTTCTAATGATATTTTAAATGAAAACAGCATGGTGAGCACATTGAATTTATAATAGACAATTGTTTAAGACATTTTAGTTACCTATACTGTATATTTTTAACTCTGTAATTGTGAGTTCCTCTAAACATTACTTTTTTTTCATATATATAGATTGGAAATGAAATTGATGACATTATGGTCCGACCAGTACGTCCTAGCGACCATATTGTGGAGCTGAGTATTAAGATAAGAGGTGAAAGTTATGATGATGCTCTGAGAGATCCATCAAGTTACTACTATCAACATCTATCCGAACTGTTCATTGATAAGGTAAGCAGCATCTATACATTTACATATTTATGTATTTGGTGACGAGTGACAACAGTGTGTGTTGTCTAGGTCAGCTATCTAGGTCAGCTTTCTTCACTCCCAATATATATATATATATATATATATATATATATATATATATATATATATATATATATATATATATATATATATATAGT
>NW_015506797.1:57528-72274 GCF_001515645.1 Sinocyclocheilus grahami
ATATATATATTTGTACATTTATAGCATCTCCTTCCTTTTTTCTTTTCTTTTTTTCTTTTTGAAGATTGAAGAAGTTTTTAAAAGGCTCCCAGGTTTCAAGAAAATATTCGTCCTTGAGTTCAGGTATGATTTTTATGGTAATATATATGATAATGCATACAGATAAAAATAATAATACAAATAATAGCAAAAGAATATATGTTGATTTCTGAATAACATTTTTTTTTTCTTAATAAAATATCCCAGGCCACAGAAGGACATTGAAGGGTAAGTATTCTAACACTTTTATAAATCACAGTTAATCACATCTCAAAATGAAGAAAACTATTATTAATGTAATTTGTGCTATCACTACTAATATTTCTGCGATGTTTCAACCAGGCCTGATAAATCCATCTCCCCACCCTGCCATATCACACAGCTGCATGACCCATATCTCCTCCAAAACATCTAATGAGAAATTCATGTGCCTGAATTTTCCACCCACCATATGTAGTGTTTTATAGAGCGTTGCTCTGAAATCGCTTTCACACTGTTTTCTTGGTAAGGTCATGTGGTTGCTGCCTCATTAGCCTTGCAAAATCAATTGTCTGAAAGGATGGTCTTTTAGGTGTGACATCTTATGTGTGTGTATCTATGGGCTACTTTGTCTGGGCAATTGCCACCTTAAATGTGATAAGTCGCTGTGCTAAATGCATGCCTAGTTGCCAAGCATGATGCGATTGAATGCTAAATGTTCTCTGCTCTCAAGGCAATGTATCACGGCAATGTTTCCCATGGTTTATCAGTGAGGCCTCAGATAACCCACACAATGGATATCTGCATATTGTGAGCTTTATGAGGCCCCTTAAACCGCCTGAGAACAGAGATGTTCTCACTTAAAGCCATTTAAAACTAATTAGCATTTCTGGTGTGCCAAAGAAATTGAATCCTCGTGGAGGTTTTATCTGTCAAAGGAGAGAAAATTGATCTGGTCGTAAACACACTAGGTTTTCTAACCTTCATAGAAAAATATGTGGAAAAAAAATCTAGGTCAGCTTTCTTCACTCCCAATATTTTTTAGATTTTTTATTTCCCCTAGTAACCAACAGCTGGCTGCTGCATATTCTGTGACATTTTTTGGTTGCTAGCTACTAAAAAACTGAAAACAGCTTAAACCAGTGTCTCTTAGCCTGTCCATGGTGGTTAACCATCACTTTTCAGCTGGTTAGACTGGGACATCAGGTGGCTGATGAGTTAAACCAGCTTAACCAGGCTAGGAGACCAACCAGACCAGCTTGGTGGTGCAAGTAGAACAACTAGACATTAATCCATCTAAAACCACCAAGTCACCTTAGGCCATTTACTGTAAGCTGTTCTTCTCTGAATTTATTTCACTTTAATTTACCACTTGGCATAGGAATTATGTAAACAAAGTTGTAGAATATGGTCAAATATGACAAACTGACAAAAACAGATAGCAGGCCCCAACATGGAAACTTCCTGCTATACTGTAGATGAGTCATTTCACACATAACAGCTCCTGTCTTGAGGCCAGTTTATAGCCAATTAGGCCTTTGACGAAGCATAGTATGTTTTTGTTTTTTTGTTTTTTACCTCAAACAGTCCGTTTTCTTTGCATTCCTCAGAGGCCTGGCTGTGGTGGTACACTACGCTGTGGTTCTTGGGAGTGATGGTGCAGGAATAAGTAATGAGACCATGGATTACATAAACCTACATTCCAACATGATTGAGAACTCCTTCACAGATCCTGATGAGCTACCTACTGTGGTCTACACCATCACCGACTTCCGAAACTACATCACCGGAGCCCTCCACAAGGAGAATTTCATCAGAAACACCACTCTGGAAGTGGACCCTGATTCTTTGCAGCTGGAAAATGGTAAGACATTCTCTAAGAAGTAGAGACACATTGTGGATCCATTATAGGGAACCCAAGACATCAGGGTGTTGAGTTGAGTGCTTCTTACTGATGTTTCTTATAAACATTCAGGTTCAAGTTTGTGTTCTGTCTTAGTGGTAAATTGCAAACTGTAGCTGAATGAACCCGAAATGCAGTATGTTGACAATGGTGGCATATCCTCTTACACTGCTTGGCGGTTTAAACAGAAGCAAGAGCCTTCATGGTTCTTATCTCTGGTTTTGGCAGACTAATCTTGCAGCCCTCAGAGACAATCTCTTGAAGTGACGCCAGTATGTGTATGAACTGTGCTTGAGCAGTTTTAAATATAATTTGATATGATTTGTCTCTGTTTTGGTTTCACAGTGGAGACACTGGAGTCTTCCAAACCAACCAGCAGACCGCTTGACTCCAGTGACATGATGGTGAGTCAATGGTCATTGGCAGGACCACCCAGTAAACGGGTAACCATGACTGTCCAGTCCAGAATCCCTATCCAGAGCTGCAGTTTAGGATTCAGAGTTTTTTCACCTCGTTGCAGTGCAATTACTCTCAAGTGTGAACGTGAATCCTTCCAAAGCTGTTAAATGAAAAATGAGTCACACTAATGGCAATCACATGTAGGTTTTTGTTGTTACATGATAAGAAAGATTACCTTGCACATAAAATGGGTTTTCATGGCATGTCATTAAAACAGATTATAGCACAGCTATTGGATAATACAGCAGGTCTGTAAAACTATTCAAGTCAATTTTCCAGCTCAAGTATTCTCTAGACACAAGTAAGCATGCTATTTTATTAAAATTGTTTAGCTCAGGCACTATGAAATATTGAAAAGAATCTGTTTTTAATCTCAGTGTGACATATATTTATTGCAGAGGCCGAGCAGCTTTCTTCACAGTCTGTAGTTTAATTAGAAAGACACATTGGATAGCAAACATGGCAATAATCTTAGAATTTACTCTCGGTTTTTCCTTTTACATTTGACAAAACTGGCACTTCTTTCAATACCCTTATTAAGTAGATTTACTGTCTTGTTTTGGCTGGTGCGCTGTGTCCATGTCTGTATCTGGAAATGTGTTCTCTCTCTCAGGTAATAGTATGCTTGCCTCCAAGGACACATGTTAGTTACTTAAGGTTAATTGGAAGTTGATGCTTTATCTGATCTGTCCTGTTTTTGAGATGGATATTTGTTTGTGTGATCAGCTAGCTGTTTATGCAAATTATAAACCTAACTAGTAGGGTGCATAAAACTAGTTCTATAGGAAAGTCAGTCTAGCCATTTTAATTAAATGGTCAGTGGACCTAATTCAAGAAATACGAGTATAACTAATTTTTGTGTAAATTATTAGTGAAACCATCCTTATGTAAATAGTCGCACTGAATTAAAAGTGACAGTTTACTTAAGAATGGTTTTACGAATGATTTACATGGAAATTCGTGCTGCTCGGGTTTCATGAATGAGGCCAGTGTGTGCAACTGACGGTGATCTAGTTCCAGTAGCACCTCACTCATTACTTGCATAAAAATAAAATGGTGTGAATAACTCATGAATGTATATACAACCAGTTGTTATATATACAACATGACATATTCCAAATCTGCATGAAGGTTAAATGTTAATTTCTGGTGTATGGAACAGTTAAAGACTGTCTTCTGGTCAAATATGCATTAGTCAATAACCCAACTAGGACCAGATCCTCAGGATGGTGTGAAGATCATGTGCATGTGTACTTTTTTTAGTATGTCTATGCAATTTTTCCACTGACATATCTCTAGAAAA
The DNA here is from genome assembly GCF_001515645.1 of Sinocyclocheilus grahami. Lineage (NCBI taxonomy): Eukaryota > Metazoa > Chordata > Actinopteri > Cypriniformes > Cyprinidae > Sinocyclocheilus > Sinocyclocheilus grahami. The sequence continues at coordinate 61,212 of NW_015506797.1, forward strand.
AAAGATGATGTTTTTCCAGTGTAATTCACTAAGACGTTTGAGGAAAATGTCTTCCACTTACACCAAAAGTGCACTTTTTTCATTCTGTCCACTTCTATTTTTCTATTTTTTGATTGTCAAATGATGGACATAATTTTAACAGCTGAAACATTAGAACATTCAGTGGACATAGGCATCAGTGTGGAAAGTTATAGGCTCTTTTGGCTCATCTTTTTGTCAGAAACCTTTTTTGTAGACCTACCTTAAATATATTTGCTTTATTTCTAAAAAATAATTTAGCAGTCAATAGTAACTAACCATGACTGTTCAATCATTAAATTCTAGGATAATGTTCTTGTCTCTGAGAAGCCACCAGCTGTTCCCAGGCAGGAATTATCCAACAATGACATCTTCATTACAAATAATGACTTCCTTGACCACATTCACACAATAGATCCCTGGATGGATGATCGGAATAAGGACACAAATGATGTAATCATCTTTGAGGAAAGTCCCACTCTGTCTCCCACAGATGTGTCTTTGAAGAACTTTGACATTGAGCTTACCTCTAAATTTGAGACCTCAAGCAGTGCCCCTGCTCCTGCTACAGAGAGTGAGTCTTACCTCTCATGAATTATTTCCCACCTAAAGGCAGTAATATGGTTCTAAAATGTTGCATTCTTGTTTCAGATGATGGTATTCTTGAAGAGGATGGATTCTTACAAACTGCAACTACAGTCAGTCCTACCACAGGCACGATAACTGAAGTTGCCTTACCTTCGGAATCACCTCACAAGTTGGAAGAGAACTCAGTTTCTCCTGTGGAACCTCCTGATGTTGAGTTGACTACTCAGAGTGACTTGATAGACCTGGGTTCAGGCTCAGGTTTCTCTGGGGATCATCTAGGTCCTGCCATTTGGCCTTGGGAGTCAGGAACACCAGAAGAAGTCTTGAAGGAAGATGAGGTGCACCAACTTCAGGAAAATCAGGAATCTATAGAGGAACAGCTTGAGCCTCCCCACCAAGATCTGACACCCAATGAGCCATTCTTGGACAGGGTTCTTGTGACACAAGATATTCATTCTAATCCTCACTACACAACAACTGACCAGGCTCCGGTTTTTTGGACAATGGAGACTTTGACTGTCGAGCTTTCTATGCAGACTCAAGTAGCCCCTGAACAATATGATGACTATTTTCCAGATGAATCTACCACTATGGTTACACATGTGACCAGTCGACCCTTGCTACATGTCTACACTTCAGCAGAAACCCAAGAGGTGGATGCATCACAAAGTCCTGATACAATAATTTCACCTGCTGATAAGGACTATTCAGAACGACCTGTTACACCCACTGTGATCCCACCAAGCACAGCAGTAGCTATGGATGAACATACTACATCAACAGAATACAAGCAGATTCAGGAAACGCTGGCCTCCACAACAAAGTCAAATGAAATGCCTTCAACCACGCAAATACCTGTAATCCTAGAAATTGATGCAGTTTCTGTGGAAGGTCCTACTACTTATTCAGAAGCTGTTGTGCATCCTGTAACCAAAGGTGTCACAGAATTACCTGCATTCTTATGGCCAGAGTTAGAAGGTTCAAATGAAGAAGTCAAGATACTAGATGAGGAGATGGAAGGCATCAAGCTTATGCCTACAGAAAGCCCAGCGACTAAACTCTCAGAGGAGGATTTAGCTGGGGATGAAATATTGGTCGCAACAACATCTCCAACAACAATAGCTACTGAAGAGCCAATTGTAGGTCATTTAGCTTCCCTGTCTCCTGAGAAGGACTCACCATTCGCTCGGATATCCCATTCATCAATAGATGAGGCTGAACCTTTATTAGAATCAACCACAGAACCTCTACCTACTCAACCATCTACTCATTCGGTTCTTCAAGAGATGACTCCAGAGACTCAAACCAATATAATTCACACTTTTAATGCAACTGTTGCAAATGAGCCTGTTTTATCAGGGAATATTGAAGATGGAGACTCAACTAAAATATTTCAGTCCACAATGTCTGTCATTCCAGATGTTTCAGAACATTTGGAGACCCTCAGTTCCACCACTGTACCATCATTTTATCAGCCAACATTCAAACCTACCAAACAAATAACTTCAGATGACTCTGTGCAAGAGCACACAGTAGGGTCAAGACCTGACATCACAGGCCTCATCCTACCTACCAAACCAGTGAACTCTGATGCTGCTACTATGAAAGTTCCTGCTCCAGTAAACCCCAACATAAGAGAATTTGATGTTTCTTTTGACATATTCCCATTTGATGGGCCAAGCCATGGCAAAGACGACGGTAGTGGATTTGCTCGTGCGACTGACTTGGCAAGTATTGCCTTGCCAGCCAGTCCTGGAAGGGCGTTAATAGTGTTTTTCAGCCTCAGGGTCACCAACATGATGTTTTCTGAAGATCTGTTCAACAAGAGCTCTACTGAATACAAGGCTCTTGAGCAGCAATTTCAAGAGCTGGTAAGATATATTTGTTACGTTCTTACATTGTTAGGTACTCTTCTTTATGGAAAGCAAAACATCAGTTAGAAGGCCTTGAGTTATTAATCACAATTGGTTTTTAACATGTTTTTAGTCAGTAACGACCATTAAGGAACCCAAAGGGATGTTAGAGAGAATGTTTGGGACTGATCACTTTAATTGCACTTCAATCATTTGTGTTCCAAGGAAGTCTTCAATGATGACAACATTTTCATTTTGGGGTAAACGATTCCGAAAAGCACATTCTGAGGTTACACACACATCAGTTTAGATTTGTTGATGTTTGTTGTTGTAGGAGAGTTTGTTAGGGGCTTTGCATACTATCCGTTAACTCCATTAGCATAGCTGTCTTTATGAACACTAACTAATGAGATAATTGATGGAATTAGAATCTTCAGTCACCTTCTTGAATTCTATTAACGTAACTAGGTATGCGTGGTTCTGTATTGCTGCTCACTGGAATATGCTTGAATTCTTTTTTTTTTCTTTTCTAGCTTGTGCCATATCTACAGTCCAACCTCAGCAATTTTCAGAATTTAGAGATCTTGAACTTCAGGAATGGCAGCATTGTGGTAAACAGCAGGATGAAGTTTGGCAAGCCAGTTCCCCGTGGTGTGACAACAGCAGTTTACCTTATCCTGGAGGACTTCTGCAATACTGCTTACCAAACTATGAATCTTGCAATAGACAAGTATTCATTGGATGTTGAATCAGGTAACTCAAAGAACTTGCATATACACACAAAACAAAACAAATTGGGGTTAGCTGATATGAAGACACAAGCAAATTTTTGGTACCGCCTATGGCCAACAATATTCACCAAACATTATTTGATTCTTTAAAGGGCAAAATGCCTGCCATATTATGCATTTGCTGCCAATTCAAAGTAATTTTAAATCCTAAAATTATTAGCACCAGTCATGACTGGGATTTAGCACTATTTGTTATAGATTTTCACAGTTTGTGCACCACTTATGTTTCATATGTTTCATTGTTTTGTTTTGTTGTTTAGTGTTTTTTTTAAGTGTGCTACATAGGGAGGCTTTGTGACTCATATATGTTACAGGAGCCAGACTATGATTGGCAAAAGAAACATTTCTTCAATTGATATCAGTACTGAAAGGCTACTAAACAATTGTAATTGAACAGGCATTAAAATGGGTAAAAAATACCTTAGACATACTTAGGGACAAGAATATCGGAAGGGTTGTGCATTTTGCTGGCACACCTCCAAAATGGTAGATCTCTGGCATTTTGAACAATATTTAGCAGGTTTCTCCTATGCTACAGGACACAAGGTTAGACTTATTCCAGTCTGGCTTTGGAAAAAATAGGCCTGGTTGGGGTGAGGGATAAGAGATTGATTCTGTACTGCAGACAGATTAGAGGTGATTTATTCTTGTGAGGCGTGCAGAGCTCAACGCGTCAGGCAAGTGAGTCATATTTGTTTGTGTCCCTGTGTAAATTCTCTCTGAGCTCCTTTGTCAACACACATCTCTAATGACCAACCGCTGATGAATTTGAAATCAGAAAATTATCTTTGTTTTGACGCCACATTTGTAATGAATTGTAATAATGCTTATATAGCAATTGCAGCAAATGCAAAAATAGTAACATTTATCAACTGACATCCAAACTTTTAACGTCACTGTATTCCATCTTAATTTTATATCGGAAAAATCGATGACATGATGTTTCTGTTTGGATATTTGTTTGGATTATTATTTCAAAAATATATAAAAGTTAAATTCACATAAACAATGACTTGAATACAGCTCTCTGTCAGAGTGATAGTTGTTCCTGGTATCATTATGAAGAAAAAAAAAGCCTCATTAAAAAAAAAAGAAAGAAAGAAAGAAAGAATCTTAATAGTTTGACACAATCTTTTAATATTTTTAAAAAACTATTTTCACAAAATATCAATAACATACTCCACTGCTTTTTGGTGCTTTTTTTCAAGGTGTAAAATGTCAGTTAATAAATGTCATTATTAAGTAACAATTCATGTCTTTTAAGGTCTTTTTCTTTCTGGTAGGTGACCATGCTGATCCATGTAAGTTCCAAGCATGTAATGAGTTCTCCCAGTGTTTAGTCAACCGCTGGTCCGGCGAGGCAGAGTGTGTTTGTAAAGCTGGCTATTTTAGCGTGGATGGGCTGCCATGTCAGAGTATCTGCGACATACAGGAAGACTTCTGCCAGAATGATGGGAAATGTGACATCATACCTGGCAAGGGCGCCATTTGCAGGTGTGTACTGTAAAAAATCTCCTAAAGCAACAACACGGCCAAAAATGAAATTCACTCACCTTTGTTTTTAGGTGTCGAGTCGGTGAAAACTGGTGGTATCGAGGTGAACACTGTGAGGAGTATGTGTCAGAACCACTGGTGGTTGGGATCGCCATCGCCTCAGTCGCTGGGTTCCTCCTCGTGGCTTCGGGCGTGATCTTTTTCCTCGCCAGAACTCTGCGAGACCAGTATGATACGGATGATTCAGAAGACCCTTTACGGTACAAACTGTGCTTACAGCATAACAAACACACTCTTAATGCTCCAAATAAATCATAAGATCATATTTTTTGGAAGAAATTAAGAAGCTTATGTCTTTCTTTAAACTTCAGAACAAGCAGAACTCCTTAGTGGACTACAAAGTGGATTATTAATATCGGTTCAATTCATTTGAATGACTTCTATGGTGCACATGTGAAGCCTAAATGGCCCTTTTAAAGCATTCTGTCAGTGTTTTGAATGAGTGCTGTAAATACAAGTACTCTGAAATGTGATTTGAGTTTCCTCTGAGGCCCCAAAAGAAAAATAATGTTGCATGTTCCAACTTGTTAAATGACATTTGGTTTCCTAACCTGGTTGAAAAGGAACCAAATATTCTCAGCTGTGATTGTGTTTGAAAGCACTGCGTTCTGGAACATACATATGGAGCGCACTGCAATATTTTATGGCCCAAACGTGTGTATTTTGTTTTTATGACCTTGTATGAATAAGCCACACAATATGTTCTCTTTGGTCGTTATTAAACAAATGTTCTTAGGCATGTGCAGGTTGGATCAATTATAATTTTTTGGACAAGTTGTTCCTGTTATAAGTTTTATTTTGAACACATTTTGATACATTATATACATCATAGTACATCATCTGATACATCATAATGATAGAACAGATGCCAGTTTTTTTGTTATATCCGTCAGCTCTAGATAACATACATTGAAAAAACGTGTTGGATGCAATCGATGCAGCCAAAGACTATAGATATGCAGCGCCTGTATTGATGGTAAATTTTGTAATGATGGTAATTATTTTTTTGTAAACATTTTTGTAATGTACAATAAAGCTATATAAGTTACATATAGGGCTGGACAATATGGCCAAAATTTATATCACAATATATTTCTTAATTTCGGTCGATACAATATAATTGCCAAGAACACCCACAACAGATGTCTGTACCTACAAACTTATGTAAAATGTATTTGCCAAGTCTATGAAACCTCTTTCTATAAAACTATTTCATTTTTTGAAAAAAAATAATTAATTAATGTTCACCTTTTATTTGTATTTAGCCTTTATACAAACAAGAAATGTGAAATCACTGTCAAATAAACACCTCAGACTCACCTTATTAATGTTGATTATTATGTTGAAAACAGCGCAGAATTTTTTTCAGGTTTCTTTGATGAATAGAAAGTTCAGAAGAACAGCATTTATCTGAAATAGACATCTTTCGTAACATTATAAATGTCTTTATCGTCACTTTTGATCAATATAAAGCATCCTTGCTAAATAAAAATATAAATTTCTATAATTTCCCCCCCGTCCCAAAAAATTTTTTTTTTTTAATATTATACTGACTCCAAGCTTTTGAATGGTATAGTGTATAATGTTACAAAAGCTTTTTATTTCAGATAAATGCTGATCTTTGTATCTTTCTATTCATCATAGAATCCTGAAAAAAATTTTTACTCAACTGTTTTAAATATTAATAATCAGCAAATAAGCATATTAGAATGATTTCTGGATCATGTGACACTGAAGACTGGAGTAACGATACTGAAAATTCAGCTTTGATCTCAGCAATAAATTACATTTTAAAATATATTCAAATAGAAAGCAGTTATTTTAAATAATTAAATAATTTCAGATTTGTACTGTTTTTGCTGTACTTTGGATCAAATAAATGCAGGCTTGGTGAGCAGAAGAGAACTCTTAAAAAAAAATTCTTACTGTTAAAAAACCTTCTTATAGATTGAAACAAATGCGCTTCAGCCAGGATAAAGATTATTAAAAGTGTTCTGAGTTGCTGCAGAAAACCAAAAAAATTGAGCAACAACAAAAACATTGCTGGAGATGGGTTTATAATTGAAAATGCACACTGATTGTCTGCCAGCAGGAGGCGCTTTGAGAGCGGCAGAACTAGCGGTTTCTTCTGTAATGGCTGTAATCAAAGCAGCTCCGCTCATGAACGCTACTTTATCAGAAAAAATTAAAATGCCATCGAAACTTTTCTGAAGACAGTCGGTTCTCTTCAGAGATACAGTCAAATAAAACACCCGCGACGCATTTTGATTTTGAAACATGCAGTGCTCATGTTTATTCAAGTCAAACGCTACAAATAAATCAATGTATGGGAAACACTGGTAATGAATATCGAAATGTGTTTAAAAATCATATCACCGTTATTGAAAAAAATTATATCGTGATACATATTGATATTGAATTATTGTCCAGCCCTAGTTACATATACAAAATATTACTGTATAATTACCATATTATACATGGTATATAATTATTCAGTTTACATCATCTAAAAAGCAAAAGCACAATGATACACATTCTTTATTCATCATTTTGTAGATGTAGAGTTAAAAACACAATCATTGAATATTATGTAGAAAAGTTAAATTGCCATCTTGTTTCAACCAAAGTAATTTGAACGCACCTGATGTCATAATTATGACTTGTCAACTCGTAAGTACGAACATCCCAGGAGGACTTGAATGTAGCATTAATCCACAATGTATTAGACAACTGTGACTGAATTAGTACAATATCTGAACAAATTTCAATTTATTTTAAAGGCAAAACATATTGTGGTGGTCAAACATAGATCTGTCTTCATACATGCACTAAAAATTATCATGGGACCATACAGTTTACATACTTAAAATACTTAATACAAAAATACTTTTTCTGTATTTTTTCAATACTTTTTTCTGTAAACATAAACATGGCAGACTTAAACCTGTTTGCTTCACTAGCACCAGGGCAAACAGGGAAATCCCGGCAGACATACGATGGCGTAACGTCTCTGCAGGGGATCTATCAGTGATCCTGATCAACAGGTTATAGAGGAATGAATGCCGGGATGGCAGAACATTGAGCCGCTCTCACTCGGCCAGAAATAATCCAATCACTTTTTCCGTGGCTCCACTATCTGACCCTTGGGCAGATATAAATAGGAGGGACGATCTGCTACTTTTACGAACTCATGCCAAGGGCATGTTTGATCCCAGATACAACCCATTTTTTTAGGTTTGAACATTATTTTTTGGATTAGATTCGAACCTGTGTTTCCCAAATAAGCACCAAGGCTCATTTTTGTTGATGTTGCAGTCCATAATCGGACTTTTATTTCCTGACATTTTTTCACAGATATTCAGAGAACGTGCCATCTCTAGAAAGAGCTACTAAGTACAATCCCATGTTTGAAAGTGAAGCAACTACAGGCTATAATCAGTACTACTGCCGCTACCCAGATGCCCCTGCGTATAGCACTGGCAGCGCTGAGACCTCCACGGACTTCAGCAGCGAGGAAATACGACACATTTATGAGAACAGCGAACTTACGAAAGAGGTAATGATGTGTTGGCTTGCACGTTAATATACCTAAAAAGGTACCATATTTATTTCGACATGGAAAAAGTTTTGTGGGATTGAGGTAAACTAACTTCATTTGGTATATTGTACCTGGTTGTTGATAGTTCAGTTAACAAATTATTGAAAATACATCTTTGTGATATAAAAAGTCAACTTTCGAAAGTCATGCGAGTCACAGCAACGTGGCGAATGTTATGTCAAAATGAAGCTAATAAAAGCGCAATAAATTAAACTGATAATGAATTGAATTGATAATAAATTGTGACTACTTTACGAGGTGATGATTTTGCATGAATTCGTACAATATTACAATGTAATTTTTAGAAAAAGTAAGATCAGCGTCCACCCTTAAACCTAACCGTCAACTGGGGCAAAAGTAGATTATACAAAGATGTATGAATGAGATTAACGTTAAAAGAAAGAGTAAAACTATGCCAATAAAAGTGCAGTAAACTAAACTGATGATAACCTGAATTCATTAGAAAATGTAGCAATTTACAAACTGGCGTATTAATTTGTATGTTATTTATAGGCATTTTTAGAAAAATTGTTCTAGAGAAGGTTCACCCCTAAACCTTACCATCAAATGAGGCATAAGTAGATTGTATGAAAAAGTATGAATGAAATGAACATTAAAATAAAACATTTAAATAACAAAAAAAAGTAACAAAATGCCATGAGAGTGTGCTGATAATTACACAAATAACCAAGTGCTCATGGTACACACTGTCCGTAGAGCTGTGCAGCTGTGTGTGTTTATGAAAGTGGTCTGCAGCATTACTTGGTGTTTTAATAGCGTTCACTGTGCCACATGTTTGCATAGAATATTCCTCAAAAACGTTCCTAAAAACACTCCATGTCCTTCAGCTAAAGCACTGTTCCCTGTAGCAATGAAACTGTCATAGTCTGCTTGACTGATATATGCTCACAATGGAGAATATTCTGGCAACTCTGAACAATGGAGAATTGTCAAGCATGTCCTCTTTGGAAAACAATACTTGATGGGTAGATAAATCATATTTCTTATGTAACAGAACTGAATGCACTAAAGAGTTTAAGAGGCTAAATGTCTTTTATTCACTTATTCCTTCAATAACATTAAACATGTAGTGCAGAGTAATGTAACTAATGAAATAGTTATGTAAAATATGTAAAATGCAACAATAGTTCAATTATGGATTATTATATTTTAGAAATATAATATTTTAAGTAGTAAAATTATACATAAAAATGTTTGAAAAGCTAAAAAAAAATAACATTTGGAAAGCATGTATCCATATATCTATCCATTCATCTATCTGTCTGTCTAAAAAGTTCTATCTATCTATCCATCCATCCATCTAGTTTGAATAAATGTTTTACTTTAAATTAAAATCAACTCATCTGACGTAAAACTGTCTGTAATTGAAGAAATCCTTCATAAGATTCTGTGTCTCACCTTTGCTCTTGGTTTAAAGTGCTAGAGTTGGTCTAGAAGTAAAATTAGGGCTAGGGCAAAGAGGTCACTTTCTTTTGTTATATAACTGTCTTCTTCTCCCTCTTTCACCTTCCTGCTCTCACAACAGGAAATCCAGGACCGTATTCGAATTATCGAGCTGTATGCCAAGGACCGCCAGTTTGCAGATTTTGTCCGACAACACCAAGTGTAAGTGTTTGTACTAACACAAACTGATGATAATGGACCTGACACACACCATCAGAATGTTCTGGTTTGCATATAACCTAAACTCAATGGACAGCATCTGTGAAAATTGTGGATGACCATGGAAAATAATTTTGGCTCGTCCTTCAGTTGTAAAAATAAGCAAAATATGCATTTACAGTTGTGCACGTACAATGAAAGTCTATAGGGCAAGACATTTGCACGGGATAAACAATTTACATTTTCAATAACACGTTTCTGTGTGGAAGATTTCAGTTTTAACAACAATACGAGCCCCACGTCCCTCTAGTATATCTTGCCCCATAGACTAATTGTAAGTGCGGTACTATAAACACCATTTTTGTTTGTTTTTAAAAACTGACGGACGAGTCAGGATTACTTTACATGGTAATCGACTGTATATCACAGATGCTGCGGACAGAGCTTAACTTGTTTTGAACCCAGCACTTTTCTTTAACATGCACTGTGGCAGCCAGTAAGAGGCCTGAGCCAAATAACAGACTGCAAAACCACTAAATGCATCACTTACTGGAAAGCGAACTTCCCTTGTCCTTCTGTAAAGCATGACCTCAGCTGCACATAAACGTAAATCAATAAATTCTATAGAACAGGGGTCAGCAACCTTAGGCACACATGCCAGTGCTGTAGGGGAAACCACTGGCAGGCAAGCAAAAATAGCAAGATCAATTAATATTATATGCATTTATTTTATTTCATTGTTTATTTTAGAAATAGGTCATTTGCTTCTGCATGCCAGACAACCTCTTGCAGTAATATTTCAGCATTGTTTATTCAGTTATGAGGTTTATAAGAGGCCAAACACAAGTATGATGAAAGAAAATCACTTTTTATTTCTTGATCTATCTATCTATCTATCTATCTATCTATCTATCTATCTATCTTCGTCTGTCCATCCAGCCATCAATCTGTTCGTCTGTCCATCCATCTATCTATCTATCTATCTATCTATCTATCTATCTATCTATCTATCTATCTATCTATCTATCTATCTATCTA